>NC_089596.1:16483897-16783897 GCF_019320115.1 Miscanthus floridulus
CCAGGTGGACATGGTCACCATGCTCGGGCGCATGCTGTCGCCGCGCTGGTCGCTCGCGCATACGCGCGCTGTGCGTGGCTGGCTGCTGCTGCCTCTAGCCTCTACCGCGTGGAGCTGCTGCTACTGCTTGCATGGTCGTGCGGTGCTATGGGCTATCCCACCACGCTGCCACACTATCGACCTGCCCCGCACCACGACACAGTCGATGGCGGTGCCATCGCCTCACCGTCATGTCCTGAGCAGCCACTGCTGACCGTTGTCGCCGATCCCTGGTAGCTAGAATCGACCGGCGCAGCCTCCCCCTCTTATGTTCCCCGACCCCTGGTAGCTCCTTCCCCTACACTAGCGTCCTCCTCCCCCACCCTGGCGGTGCTCCTCCCCCACACTGACATCCTCCCCTACCGAGAGCCCCCAATGCCCACAGATCCGACAGCCATGGCGCTCCCCATGCTAAGCTCTCTCTCCTATGTTGCAATTATATGTTTCAATAGTTTTAGACATTTCAGAGGTATGTTGCAGTTGAATCATATAAATGTTGCAAAAGTAGATCAGGGATGTTGCACATGTTGCATATGTTGTAATTGTTTTTAGAGGCATGTTGCAATAGTATGTTTTGAGTGTTTCAGATGTTTTAGAGGTATTTCATCTGTGTTTTCTGAATGCATGTTGCAATTGTGTTTATCTGGATGTTTCATATGTTTCACACATATGTTGCATGTATTTTATTCGGATGTTGCGTATGGTTGCAATGGTTTTTAAGTGTGTTTCATATGTTTCACACATATGTGGCCGTGCCGCCATCATACCATTTATGGCGCTACGCCGCGCGGGCCATGGTCGATCGGGACACGCATGCTTGTCCTTTGTGTCTGCGTGCATGCCTTCCCGGTCGCGCTGAGCACGTCCCGCCAAGGCGAGGCCTTGCTATGCCACCTACCGACCTCTCTCTTCTCTTGTTGCCACCGTGGAGTTGTGCCCCATGCAATTGATCAGCGAGTGGTCATCTCCTTTCAATTCCACGCACCCATGTCTCTACCATCAAGTCCTCTGGCTGCCCGACCCCACCCCACCTTGAATGACGCCCGGTCGAGCTCTAATTTGGCATTTTAACTACCACCGTGCTAATAAGGCCATGTCCGGGCATGGACGAGGGCAGCCCTCCTACAGTCCCCTCCTGAGCTAATTCACTTGCACCACTAGTTTTGCCTTGCCTCTATCTCCACCTTGCCCACGCTAGTGGAACCACTACCGCCTCCCCATCACCGCTAACACTACAGCGCCATCGCGGTGCGTCGCCGCCCGGCTCGACCGCACGTGGCCACACCTCCTTCACCATCCACCACCCTAACCGTCACCTTGGCTAGGTCCACGATAGTCTACTAATGCTTCCTCACTAGCCAGTTAGGTTCTTAGGTGCTCTGGATCATCAGGGTAGTTACTGTGAACGCTGCGGACGGCCACGCATCGCTACAGCTCGCTCCAGCGCGTCCCACGCCCCGCTTTGCTGCTTCGTGTAGGCGGTTGGACTATAGTTGAAGGTTGGCCCGATCGACAGGCCAGTGCGAGCCTCTAGTGGCCGGCACGGTAGCGCTGTGTCATCGTCGCCGCTCGCCGTGCGTTGAGTCACTAAGGGTGCGCGTAGGCGAATTTAGGGAAAAGTCAAGGGGTTAAGTGAGAAGGTCTGAGAGAGGAGAAAATAGTGTTAGTACTTAGTTGTAAATTGAGAGGAGTTGAAAGTCTTTACAAAATCGCCAAGGCGTGTGGGACTCCCACGCCATGGGCCGCGCCAGCGGGCCGCTAAGCGCGCTATGTCGCGCGGGCCGCACGTGTGGGTCTACGCGACAGATTTAGTTTTCTTTTTTTCATAAGGAATTAGCAATGGTTTTCTAATTTAACTTTTTAACCGATCTTTGGTAAATCATATAAAATCATTTAGGTGTTCAAAATTGTGAAGCAAATTTTCCTAGGTTCCTAAAATTGTGCTATATCAGTTGGTGTATTTAGTTCATGTTTATACTTATTGACATTAGGAGCTATTAAATCATTTGAGAATGCTTAATAATATTAAGTTAATCATTGTAGGATTTTTTGTGGTAAATTGGTGATAGCTTTAGTCCTAAAAATTTTATAATAGCTTCATTGTATTATTATGTGCTCACTGTAATTTTTGTAGCTTTAGAATAGACTAAGCATTAGGGTAGTTAAATGCTCTTTGTTTCAATATACATTAAATCATTAGTAAAAATAAAGATGTACCCTTAAATTACAAAACTGAGTGTTTGTTAGTTGAATCCAACACCTTGCTTGATGAAGATGATAGTTAGCTTAGTATCTTAGTCATTAGAGCTAGTTTAGTAGCTTGGTATGCGCATTCTTAGTTTATGAGTTGTTGCCTGAATGCTAAGTGTTCTTAGTTTATGAGTTGGTATGCGCATTCTTAGTTAAACTTGATCTTAAGGACGTACTTCTAGTAATGTTTTTCGCAAATAAAAAGAAAATAGCAAACCCATATTGCCTATCATATCCTTGAGAGTCGAAAAACTATTCCCACTAGTTGGGTAAGTCTTGCGAGTACATTGTGTACTCAGGGTTTATTTTACCCCTGTTGCAGGTGCGGCTTGAGGAGTAACTCTTGTGTGGAGGAATCTTCTGGTGGGCACAGACGGATCCTTGTATCGTTTTCGCTAGATGTTTATTTTTATTCTGCTATTTAATTATTGCACTCTAAACTCTGGTATTGTAATAAATAATTTTCAAAAACTCTCATTGTATGAAATGGACTAAGTATTGTAAGCTCGTACTCATTATTAGATTTTGGATGTAAAACGTGGATTGTTTTGAGTTCTCTCTTTGGGTGTGCTCGACGAAACTGTCCGATGTAGCTCACTTTCGAGGGTGCTTAGTGTCTAGTGGAAGCGAGCGCCTCTAAAAAACGTGTTATTTTAGACAGTTCTGCCACAGCTGTTGATAACCAAGAGCTTGAAGAAGCGTTCAAGAATTTGTATCTCGATGAAGATGAAGGTGGAGTTGCCTACTGCTGGTGACTGAGAGTGAGACTAAGGTTGAGAGTGGACTTGTGCTTTTGTGTGAGTTAAGAGTGGACCTTGTCACTCACTGACCTGTTGTACATTTGCATTTGAATAATGGTCTGTAATAACTTAATACAATCTGATGAGCTGGTTGTACTCTTTTTCTTTTCTAGGGTTTCTCACAAAGGTGAGTTTTACCTATAAAGATTTTTAATGAGGCAGCATTGCACAAAACAACTCAT
This sequence comes from Miscanthus floridulus, assembly GCF_019320115.1. Lineage (NCBI taxonomy): Eukaryota > Viridiplantae > Streptophyta > Magnoliopsida > Poales > Poaceae > Miscanthus > Miscanthus floridulus. The sequence continues at coordinate 16,487,169 of NC_089596.1, forward strand.
TTTGTTATCTAAGTCTTTATGTTGATCTAAGTCATTCTATAATCTGTTCTTACTACTTAGTTGACGAATGAAAATATGGCCTGTGAATGTTGATTGAAACTGTGAGTGTTATTCTGTGAATGTTGATTAAAATTTAAAACTTTGACGGTGAGATGAGTTTTTGAGGGGTGTTACATGTGACTGGGATGTGGGCTTGCACGGCCCACAAATATTGCCGTGCTTGACGGGCCGGCATGACACGAAAACCGACTCATAGTGTCATGCCTGGGCTGAAGCCCAGGCCCACGTGCCTGAGAGGCACGGCCCGCAGGGCACGGCGTGCCTTGTCGGCCCGACCCCATTGGGCCGTGCCGGCCCATTGCCCATCTATGTCGCTACTGACCCAAGTCACTTGTAACATTTTCGTATCAGGTGCCTGCACAACTAGGGTATTCGCATGTGTCACTTGTAAACAAAAAGATGCATTCTTGAGCTGCCTCATATCATACAACAAGTCCATATAGGAGTGAAAAGGTAGAGATAAGCCCTTTGGATCCTAGGAAAAAACTAGGATTCCATTCATACGGACTGGGTTAATTACTTTCTCATCTTTTGGTTAGCATAATAAGAATGTCTTGTATGAAAACATAGGAAAATTTTTTATAGGTTCAATTCTATAGGAAAAAATCATGAGAAAAAAAAACATCCACTCGAACTCAAACATCATTGTTTCTTGTTTCCTGTATTTTTCCAACAATTCACCAAATACTCATTCCTCAAATTTTCATGTTTTTCATTCCTCTATTTTGCATATACATATCTATTGTTAATTCTTATATTCATTCAAACCTATGTTCCAACAGAGACCAAAAATCAAATCGAGATCGAAAAAATTGAAAGGCCACGTGCTTGGAGAGCTCATGGAGGATCATGTACTTGGAACTACGTGTAGTCCCAAGGTTTGGATAGTATGTATTCAAAACTTATATGGTAAACAATTTTTTTTGATAGTCTAAACTCGTCTTATTTGTTCTATGTATACTTTTCTTTGGTAGTATAAGAAAAGGGTACGGAGGAAGATAACGAGGAGATATTCTAGTCTTTATTGACACATGAATGCTTGAATAGCTTGTCTTCTGTTTCATTTTCCTTTCCTTAATACATTACATATACATAGTATATACTATATATAAATATCTATCTTATTATCTTTATCAAAAATTTCCTTCCTTAATACATTACATATACATAGTATATACTACATATAAATATCTATCTTATTATCTTTTATCAAAAAATATTAAGTCATAAATTGATTTGCCCCTATGTGGAACCCCATTGCCCATTTATGTATTCCATTTGGGTAAACAAGCATTTCTATGTGACATTTCTTTCATCTTCCCTACAAATTCCTAGGGTCTCTCATACGACTTTACTTTTTCAATAGAAGAGGCTGATACAATAATACAATTTATATGTATATCAACTACATGTGAAAACCGATTATTATGAAACTTAGGGAATCTTCAATGATTGGTTCTAAACTAGTATTATTAGCTATACCATGTGGAGGAGAGAGACAAAAAAAAAAACTTTAAGCTAGCGTAAAGAGAAGAGCTAAGCTCTTTGCACGTCTCACCTCACGACAGACATAACCCCTTTATCTTTGAAAGGAAATATGTAACGAAGAACACTTTACAATTTACATGTAAGACACATAGGCCTAAAAGTTGATATTAAAACTTTTACTGTTAGAACTTCCCTTATATGGACGTGTGAAATCCATTTTCCATTCCCCTAGCTCCAAAACCAAAGAACCATGCAATATGATCATGCCTAGCATAGCAAGGGCATCTTTTGAAGTCTTATCCATTCATCAAGGTCTCCCGTGCAAAAAAGAACGACACACCTTCTCCCTCCTCACACTGGTACAGCTTCACTGAATAAAAAAAAATCAATGAAAATGGAAACATTAAAGAAAAAACTACCACCATACAAAGGGGATTTTTTACTTTTCGCTATCCTTACGGATAACACTCCTTCGTTTACCATTTTTATACGCGCTCTTACACAATTATCATCGCAAACAGTGAACCTCCTACGTTTTTGTCATTTTTGCTGACATGGCAACGCCAAGTGGGCACGCCAGCATGGTAGTGAGCCTGAGAAGGCCTACAGAGCATGCGAAATGACCTATTTACCCTTGTTGCTTCTCTCCCTCTACTCGCTGACACGTGGGCCCCACACGTCGGCTTTGTCTTCAACCTCCGGGCACAGATGGGAGACAGGCACCTCCAGCTTCATCTCACACCTCCAGCACCTGGATGGGAGCCAGGCACCTCTAGCTTCTGTCATTCCTCCATGGCTGTCGCGCGCAAAGTCGATGGAGGAGTTCTTGCGGCAAAGATGGGCTGGTGGCAGCCAGCCATGGGTAGAAGCAAGGCTCTCCGACGGAGTGCTTCGGTTGAGGTGGAAGACGCCACTGCGGCCATGGATTGGCGATGAGATGTGGATAGGTGGCCGTGGCGGGTCTTTGCGGCGCCAACGAAGGAGACGGGGAGGCGAGAGTTGCTGTGTATGCGGAGATCGGTGAGCTCGACCTCGGGAAGGCAATGGCGGCGACGACGGTGGTTCATGACGATGGGGCGGGGGTTGCCAAACGACGAGTAGCGGAGTGAAGTCGTCATGCCACTGCGAACTCGCAGAGCCCGTTGGGAGTAGCAGAGACGGCTGGATGGGGGAGATCGATGGTGACGATGGAGCTCCAGTCATGGGCGTAGCTCTATGCAAGCTCCAGTCTTCTACCCCCGCCTCCGTGCAAGCTGCAACAGGAGCAAGCGCATGGAGCTTTTATGAGGCATCAGCTCTGTAGCAGCACGGCCTAGGTGCCAATGCGCCGCTCCTCCTCCCTCCACCGCCAGAGCCCGTTTCGCCGTCGGGTTGCTCGGCTTCGGGTGATGGCTAGAGGTTGAAGACAAAGCTGACGTGTGGGGCCCACGCGTCAGCGAGTAGAGGGAGAGAAGCAACAGGGGTAAATAGGTCATTTCAAATGCTCTGTAGGCCTTCTCAGGCTCACTACCACGCTGGCGTGCCTACCTACGTGTCATGTCAGTAAAAATGACAAAAATGTAAGAGGTTTACTGTTTATGACGTCAATTATATAGAAGCGTGTATAAAAATAGTAAATGAACGAGCGTCCTCTGTAAAGATGACAAAAAGTTTAAAAAAAAACCCCCTAGAGAGAGTCCCCAACAAACCCATCCATGCACATTTCTTTATAAAATGTTTCTCCCATAGAAAAAACACCTACCTACCTCCCTAGCTCCTTGCCTCTTTCCCAATCTCACTGCAGGCACTGCCTCCATCATCCTCCCAGACCAGAGAGAGAGAGAGAGCAGCCAGAGGCACGGCAGTTCACCCCCATGTATACCGCTGCTGCAGAGATCACGCCCAGCTTCTGCGCCTGCAGCTCCAGCAGTAGCAGCAGCAGGCGCTGCAGTGCAAACGGCCGCTGCTAGTTCCCCTTCCCCCCATGATCTCTGCCCCTTCCCCTACCTTTTCTTGTTCTTGCTTGCCCCTTTTTCTTCTGCGCTAGCTGCCGCTTCTTCTTCGTCTTCCTGGAGCTTCCCGCATCCACACATGCCCCAAGAACCAGACAAATAAACTACACGCAACAATCGGAGTCTTCTTCTACTACTATTTCCAGCGATTTTATTTATTATATGGATATATGGATGTGTGCACAGGTGCATGTAGATAGGTAGAAGGTAGATTAGGCAGCAGCTTGGTTGCTGGGGCACGCGATCGAGTCGAGCTCCAGCCAAGAAGATTGCAGGGAGGCGCGCCGCGGGCATGGAGGATCTGTACAGCATCCACCCGGGGATCTCGCGCGCCGGGGCGGCGGCCGCCAGCGAGGCGTCCGGGGTCGCCGGTGGACCGGGCTCACCCCCGCCCCCGCCGCCGCCGCAGCCCCCTCCTCCGCCGGCGGCGGATCTGACAGAGCTGGTCAAGGCGCAGATCGCCGGGCACCCGCGCTACCCCCTCCCTCCTCTCCGCCTACAATCGAGTGCCGCAAGGTACCTCGCCGTCGCATCGTGCGGCCGGCTAGCGACAGCGCAAGCTCGCCTTGCGGAAAGATTGCGCCTTGATGACGCGCTCGCGTGGTTCTTGATTTGGCGTGTGGCAGGTGGGCGCGCCGCCGGAGGTGGCCACGCTGCTGGAGGAGATCGGCCGGGAGAGGTGCGCCGCCGCCTCCGCCGGCGGGGAGGTCGGCCTGGACCCCGAGCTCGACGAGTTCATGGTACGCACGCCACGGCCACGCACGCCACTCGCGCGTCGCACGCTAAACCTGTTCTGATTCTTGCGTCGTTATTACATGTGACCGTGGCGGCGCGGCGCGCAGGAGGCGTACTGCCGGGTGCTGGAGCGGTACAAGGAGGAGCTGTCGCGGCCGTTCGACGAGGCGGCGTCCTTCCTCAGCAGCGTCCGGACGCAGCTCAGCTCCCTCTGCGGCGGCGCCGCCTCGCTCTCCGGTAACTACTACTACTACGCTCACATGCAATCTCTCAGGCCTTGTACGACGACGACGACCTGGCCATGCCATCGCCATTGCGGACATGCATCTGTGCGGTGCATTATTGCTGCTCTTGCGTGAACTGTGAAGCGAAGAACCTAGCGTGTGCGTGTGCGTGTGCGAATTTAGGGGCGAGGATGGCTACCAGCTACTTTGATGAATGCGTGCGCGTGTGCGTGTGCGTGTGCGTGTGCGTGTTCTTGTGTGGTCAAATCGTGTCCATGCAAATGGGGTGCAGGAGTGTCAGACACCGGGGTCTGATGAGTAAAAGTTCTGAGCGTGTGCTAGCTTGCTCGTGTGGGGTTTTGTCCAAGGTTCCTGGGCACCATGGCTGGCAGTGCTCACCTCCTCCTCTCTCATCTCTTTCTAGGAGTAGCAGTAGATGATAGAGAGAGAAGAGCACGGAGGGACTAGCTGCTGCTACTTGTAGACTTTTGTAGGCTGCCTCGATCTGACGACTGATGGAACTTGAGGGAGCTGGGCTCTGATGGGCAGTGACACTGCTTGGATGGCTTTGGGAAAAGAGAATCTTGCTCGTGCATGCTAGAGGATTGCTAGTTACTGGTGCCAGTGGCCAGTGGTGATTTTTTTTTTCTGTGGGGGCAGCTCTAGATATTGGGCTGGATTCTGGCTTGGCTTTCCTAAAAAAAAACATAGTGTGATTTTCTAGTGAGATATATGATCAACCTCTGCCATGATTTTGTTACGGTAACCAGTGATTAAGGACAGTTAAGCTTCTTTGTGTCTGGCGATCTTCCTTGTTTTTTTTTTTTATTTTCTGTGATTCAAGATAAGGCCTTATTTTCAGACACAATTAGTAAGATAAGGCCTTATTATCATAAGAACAAGTTTGGGTGCTAATGCAGCCTAAATAAACATATCATAAGAGCAAGTTTGGGTTCGCTTCCAGCTAAGCCGATGGGATGTAGATAGACAATTTTCTTTAGCAGTTTACATTATAAGGTTGCTTTGTGTTAGCCATTCTCATCTGCGATTGCGATTTCCATGAATATTGTGACATTTTCGCCATCATGAACAGGTGAATTTGCAGTGGTGAACGCTCATGGGCTTTTTGAAACTTCACATGTTTAATAAAGTCAAAGGACGGCGATTGGGTAACTATGGAAGTATGTGAAACCTTTAATACAGCCTAACAAACAGTAGCACAGTTCTGGGCAGAACAGTTCATGTTTTGTTTTCTTGCCATTCTAATGTAGTTAGGCAATGCCAAGTATAGTCATGCAGGTTACTGCAAAGGGGTATGGAACATGGTCATACGGATGACCACAAATGTATCTCCTGTTTTACTCAGAGGGATTGTGATTTATACGTAAACTGTGACAATTCGATCAGACCAATAGAATTATGCTCCGCATGTTTATACAAAATGTGTGTAAGGAGAGTCCAGCAATGAGCAGCATGCATATAACTAATATTGAGTGACAAGCTACCGAGATAAATTGTTATAATGATCTTAAAAATATGTTATCACTGTTTTGTACAACAATGAAGGGCGGGTCTGGTGCAAGCGGTAGAATCTTACCACCTATGACCGGAAGGTCCCGGGTTCGAGTCGCAGTCTCCTCGCATTGCACAGGCGAGGGTAAAGCTTGCCACTGACACCTTTCCCCAGACCCTGCACAGAGCGGGAACTCTCGGCACTGGGTACGCCCCCTTTTTTACTGTTTGTACAGCAATATATTAAACGACTACTAATCCCAAAATGACAAGGCCATTCAACATCACATTAGTCATTTGTAGCTTGGCATGTTGGCAAAACTAGCGAAAGATTGTTTGTGTAAACTTTTATAATCTTTGCTCAATGCCTCATTCAATTATATGCACATTTTGTAATAGATTAATTTTTTTTGCTAAATGCAGGCACAAAGTAGCTGTTATGAATGCATGCATTCATTTCATTCATTTACTTTGCTAGATGTGTTCAACAATGTGTTAAGCAAACAAGATTAAGTGGCTTAATGGAATTCATCTCGATGATTACTCCAATATTAGATACTATAAGTTATTGTTACAGCAACGAGCTAGGATTTCTTGTGATGTTTGTATGGACTTTCATTTTTTAATGTATGTGTTTAACATGTGTGCCTTTTTTTTGTTTTTTTCGCCATCTTTCATTGGAAATATCCTAACCTTTTATGTTTCAAGAACAAAACATTTTTCTTCATTAGGAAAAGAACCATAGGGTTTTCTCATATCTTTTAGTTTTATAATATTCTGTGATTCCTAAGGGGGTGAAAACATAAATAATTGTGGGCAAACTTATCCTAATAACTGGATTGGTCTATGTTGCTACAAAGCTTATATGATATTATTCTTTAGGTTATTTGTTAAGATCAATGATCAAACAAGTGCTGCCTTCATGTGCCAATTATGAAATTCTTCATGCATCCCTTCGCACACAATATCTCCGGTGAGCTCTGGATGATCCAGCAAGTAATGAGTGACCCTTTGTCAGCAAGGTTGCAGTGTATGATAATACAAATGAGACTAACTCCATACTAAGGTTTGGTTATCACTGTCCTCGTAACTAATGGAGTATTAAGTAAATGAGTGTATCACCTGCTTAGGCAGCATTGGACTGGTGACTGGTGAGGAACAGAATGATGGATGCTCTTGTATAGGCAAGGAGGAACAGACGTAGACTATATGTTCACAGTTCATAATAAAAATCCTGCCTTGGCTGTGTTGGAGATGTACACATGGTTATGGCTGTCATGATCAAATTGGTTTTTGTAGTACTTTTCTCTACTGGTGCTTTAAATCCATAATAACTCTTATAAGAGGTTAGTACTGAAGGAATACTCAAGTTTAAGCAACGGTATGCTTCTACAATATGAAATGGTAACAAACGTGCAATTTTCATGCACAGTAATGCAGATGAAGACAATTGTTTTTGTATTTTATTAGCAGACAACAATAAAAATGCAATTTGCTCTCTAGCTCAGGAAAATAACTTTTTTGTGGTCCTGGATATGGTATTATTTATGTATTACTGGCACTTTAACTTACCATAAGCAAAACCATTATTAGAACAAACATAACTTTAAATTAAATAATTGATTAATTTTCGTCTTCAAGTATTGCATTGAGTGGTTCCATTCACGCAAATAGGTACTGAAACCCATTTGACTATGCACGATTTAGCGCAGAATGTCTGCAATAAATGCTGACATGGATATCCAGTTGTGTATAATCTTTCACTGGATCAATTAATCTGCTGTTTCAGCAAAATTGTATGGATGCTGTCCACTACTTAATTTGTTTTAACTTTGATCTTTTGTTAAATTGATTTATCTAGGGTCCTGCTACAAAAGATTACCTCATTATATCATTATATGCCATGGTGGACGTTGAGTGTTCCTTCAGAATTTACATGTGGTGTTTGGGCTGATGTTGTTGCATTGAACCTTATAATGATCTAGCATAGACCTGCAGGGGTAAGACATGATATAGCATCAAACAAGGTTAGTTTCCAGGCTTCAAAATATTGTATGAGCTGATGTTTTCACATTGAATTCTAATAATCTAGCATCGATGCTTGCATAAGAATTGAATGGGAAACTCATGTGTGCCTGGCAGATATCAAGGTAAAATTACAAATCCTACCAGTTAAAGTTAAGTCTAATAGAATAGGAAAACACAGCAAAAATATTTAACTTCTACACATTTTACAGAAACAGAGGTACCACACACAGTATTAGTTGTGAGGTCTAATAGAATAATTTACAATAATTTTCTACAGTCTGGTGTCATGGAAAGGGAAAACATATATGAAGGCAGGCAGACATTTATGTTATGCATCCTATGTTTTGTTTCCCCTGATATATTAAATATTTGTTTATACTATTTTTATAGTTTTTATATGGTGTCTACTAGACTTGCTTTTTTTCATAAACAAAACCATAGAGCTCTGGTACTAACATACAATAATCAACTTGTGTTTAAAAAAATGAGAAAGATTGCATTGTTGTTTACATCATAGTACTTTTTTTGGAGGCCTCAACCACTGGCTTGCTGCATATTTAGGCTACCTCCTAACAGGGTTTATGGTAGTGCTTACCTGGGGTCGTGCAAGCAAAACTTATTAAGGGAGAAAAAAATTAAGACACCAACACTGTTTTTAATGCTTGCTAGAAATATATGCTTTGCAATACAATATACTGGAAATGTTTTATCTGAAGACTAAACACCATCTGGAGTTTGCTTCCTGAGGGCATAAGGATTATTGGAGTACACATTGTTCTAGAACAGGTGAGCTTTAGCTCCGGTGGACAATCAGCATTATTGCATTACATTCCATCACGAGCAGACTCAAGTGCTGATGTGGCATGGATGACAGTTTAGATTGCTTTAGGAACGTGCAGAATGGTTGCTAATGCTTCTTCCGTTTCCTGGAATGTCAATTCTAAAATTGCCAGTTTTGTCTTAGATTTAACTGCAATTCTTCCATGAAATGGGGAAAAAAACATGAACTACGATGATTCTTTTGTTCGCTATTGGTTATGCGATCAAACTGGTATGCTTTTGCTGTATTGATGCACTGGATGTATTTAGTAAGAACGAAAATTTTGGAGACTATATAGACTTGACAGGATATTTGAAGATACTGATCAAACATCAAGCTCTGTTGTGTTTTTCTTCGAAGCCTGAATTACATCTTGTCCATATCTTTGTAAAGTTACATTTTGAATGTTCACTACTTTTCAGTGCTGCAGTTGTTGGCTTTGTGTCTGTAAGACACATTCAAAAAAAATCGGCTTTGTGTCTGTAAGACACATTCAAAAAAAAATCTGAATGCGACTGTTTTTACTTACTACAGAAGGCTTGTTCTCAGTGTCCATCTGTTTGTTATGGATATGGTTCAATTTTATTGCTGTAAAAAGGGGCTTATGGTCAGTTTTAGAGTCTTTTCCCTGTGTGCCATTAAAAAGGTTTGCAATTCCATACTCCAGTTTTTACCAGCCTGTGGACGGCATCGTCTCACTGTTTTGCATTAGTCTCATGTAATCCAATCTGCTCTCGTACTGTCCTAAATTTTTTTTTATGATGCCCATTCCACCATATTCTGCCTAGCATGTCCATTATGTTGAAACTGCAATCTGATTTGGAATTTTTGCATCAAGATGAAATAGTAGGGTCCTCTGAGGACGAACCATGCTCAGGAGACACGGACGCGACGGACCTGGGTCAGGAGCACAGCTCGCGGCTGGCTGACCGTGAGCTCAAGGAGATGCTGCTGAAGAAGTACAGTGGCTGTCTGAGCCGGCTGCGGTCCGAGTTCCTGAAGAAGAGGAAGAAAGGGAAGCTACCAAAGGACGCTCGGTCGGCCCTGATGGACTGGTGGAACACGCATTACCGCTGGCCGTACCCTACGGTAACATCCTGACAACACACATCTTTGATCTTTCCTTGCCCAAATGTCAAATCTGTGATCAGCGTTGCTCAGATGTCAATATCTTAGGGATGGTATTTGATACGATGGCGTTTTGCAGGAAGAGGATAAGGTAAGGCTGGCTGCGATGACTGGGCTGGACCCGAAGCAGATCAACAATTGGTTCATCAACCAGAGGAAGCGGCACTGGAAGCCTTCGGAGGACATGCGGTTCGCGCTCATGGAGGGCGTCACTGGAGGCGGATCCTCCTCCGGGACGATGCTCTACTTCGACACAGGCACGATCGGGCCGTGATTGCGAAGAGCATACAATTTACTGGCAAATATTGTTTGCATTGCAGTTGAACCGCACTGCACCGCCAATGGGGTAATTGTTGGTTGATATGGAGATTAGTCACATGAACCAATAACCGCTGTCATTTTGTCGGATTTATTGTGTATATGGGCGACAACGTGTCGGTACACTGCACACAGTATGTAGTACTACAAGGGAGTTGCTGTCCAGTCCAGATGGCCCTGTAAAGATTCTGTCTGAAAGTACCATAACGATTATAACATGAATTGTTTAATTGCCTGTATGCATTTTGATCACCCAGTTTTACATCTGAAAATTACTGAGAATAATTGGGAATCAGAAGTGATAGAATATATAATTAATATACTTGCAGCAATGGATTTGGTTGCTACTTCCTGTATGCATTGAGACAGTGACGAATGCAGTGTTTTCTGTGTGCATGTATCTGATGCTGTCGCTGTCGTGCTGTTCCCAACTTCGATGCAACTGTAAGCGTTGGTGAGAAAGAAATAGCATTGTCCTCTGGCACGCTGTATATGTATGAACCAATGCATGCTAATGTTCAGTGTTTCAGTCAAACAAGCTTTTACATTTCTCAATTAGTGCTCGGTCTTTCCTCTATTAATATGTGAGCTGTTGTTTCGGCATTTCAAAAAGTGTTTCAATCCTTCCTGTTAATCTAGTCTCAAGGAGAGTAACATTTACTGAGCTGAGCACGACGCCACACATTCTGCATGTCTCCTTCCAAAACTAACAGAGCAAGGAAAAATAACAATAATAAAATATGAATTCATCAACTGATATTTTTACTAAATATGAATATAATATTATTATAATAATAAATAAATAATAAAAAGATAATTATATTATAAAAAAATACAAAAATATAATTATAATTATAAACAGAGTAAATTAAATTGTTACCTATTCAAATTATATTATATATAAAATAACAAAGATAAATATTACAATTATAAAAAAATAATATATTTAACTTAGTTTGTTGGGCACCTCCTCAAAGAGGTGGGCCCTATAAAAATTGGCGTATGCTGCTTATTGTGGCGTGCACACGCTATTCTTTAGTAAAATGTGAAAGAATAGTTCGCTTTGTGCTCACCACGCAGCTACGTGTTTCCTTTGGCTGCACCTCGCCCTCATTGGTCCTGTTCGCTTCTCTTATAATCCATCTTTTTCAGCTTGTTTTTTTAGTCGGAACAATGTTTTTCTCTCACAACAAATCAGCTGGAACAGTGTTTTTTAGCTTATTTTTTATCACCATGTTCGGCTGGTTGGATCATGGTTGATTTTGGCTGGTTGTACAGTTCAAAATTAGGTTCAGCCAACAACCAGCTGTTCGGCTGATTGGTGGAAGAAATTTGAATTCAACAGGCTCATTCAAAACCTGGCATGAACAGCCCAGGTCTCAATACACATTTGGCGCCAATGAATAGTAAACTAAACCCGCCATTTACAAGGCATACATTTCATACAAATACAAAGCTGTCCATTAACAACTACCAGGCTCTCTACTGTTCATCAGCAAGACAGACACCTAGGTCTCAATACACAGTCCATTTGTGCAACACAGTACTCTAGTATATATGGATTACTGGAGCATTATACAACACATGTAGTTGTTCCAATGACCTTAGTGCAGCTACACAAAATTTGTACCCTCCTCAGGCACATAATCACCAGCAACAGCATGGTACAACACAAAAGTCACTTACGCATGCACTACTCCGCTTGCCACCGTCTACTCGTCATGATAGCCATCAATCCCCTTCCACCCCAACGTCCACCTCCAGCCATCACATGCAAAGAGATAATTGTCAAATTTCTGTCCATTTGCACGAGTAATCATCAACTTACCACTGGCACCATTGGCTTACCTGTACCCCAAATGTGTCAGTCCATGGGTAATCCACATCCTCACATTGTCCATGGAATCATTTGCACTTGTAGCAAGCCACTGCAATCGACAATGGGCTTAGTGGATGGAGTGGTTGAGTTACTTCATTTATTTTCAAGTAGTTATGTAGGGCAAAACCGGCCTTAAGAGGGGGACGCTATTTGCTGCCGGCATTTCTGCCATTCTTCCAGGTCCAGGTGATGTAAGTGAGACGATCTTCTCTGTCATCGATGTTCTTGTACTGTTTGCGGCACCCCCTCTTCTGGAAAAGGTCACATGCCATAAGGAACAACTCTGACTTTTGGGAGACATCGTCGTCACATAGCATTTGCATGACCTCAGCCATCTCATCTGCCTTAGTGGGCATTGCACTCCTAGCCCTGATGCTGTCAGATATGTGGGCCAAGTACTCTCCAACTTCCTTCGACCTCTTTGCTTTGTTTGGGCTGTTGACTTCATTGTCCGTCGTGGCCCTTTTGGAGGAGGCTCCGGCACTGGAATGGCCAAATGGTACGAAGGCCATCCTAGGGGGAGTGTGAAAGCTCTAGTTTGATTTTGGTGAATGGATGAAACCCTAAGTGCTAACCTAGTTTATCAAGTGATCATGACATAGGTAGCATATTCCAAGTGGTAAAGCAAATGAAGATCATGACATGATGATGGTGATGCCATGGTGATGATCAAGTGCTTGGACTTGAAAAGAAGAAAGAGAAGAAAACAAAAGGCTCAAGGCAAAGGTATAAATGGTAGGAGCTATTTTGTTTTGGTGATCTAGACACTTAGTGAGTGTGATCACATTTAGGTTCAAGAGCCATACTATTAAGAGGGGTGAAACTCGTATCAAAATGCGGTTATCAAAGTGCCACTAGATGCTCTAACTCATTGCATATGCATTTAGGATCTAGTAGAGTACTAACACCCTTGAAAATATTTGTGAAAATATGCTAACACATGTGCACAAGGTGATACACTTGGTGGTGGCACATTTGAGCAAGGGTTAGAAACTTCCACCGGCGGAGTGTCCGCACGTAGAGTGTGGACAGTCCGACGGTGCCACCGGTGCCCTAAACTCAGGTGAACATGGTCACTGTAAGTGACCAGATGCTGGTCTCTGAAGGATTGGCGTGTCTGGTTAGTAGCAGTAGATAGAAGCGTAGCGTCGGTCGTCGACCGGACGCTGGCGCTTAGCCAGCGTCCGGTCACACTGACATGGTCATGCACAGGAGAAACACTAAGTGATCAGACACTGGATGAGTCCGGTCGAGCATGACCGGATGCGTCCGGTCGTGAAAAAGTCGTCTCTGGATGCTTATTGGAAACGACCGAACGTTGGGGTTCAGCGTCCGATCACTTTGAGCTGCTACGTCCGGTCATCACTTGACCGTTGAGATCGGGCGATCAACATTTAAAGAGAGGGGGACACGTGGCACACATCGTGTGACCGGACGCTAAGGTCATGCGTCCGGTCAATATGACCGGAGCGTTCGGTCACCCCGTGTTGTGCCTAGTGAAGGGGGTACAACGGCTCTATTTCGTAGGGGCTTCTATTTAAACCCCATGGTCGGCTCAAGCTCACTCTCTTGGCCATTTGCATTGACATAGCAACCTTGTGAGCTTAGCCAAAGCCTTGCCACTCATCTCCATCATTGATTCTTCATCTTTGTGAGATTGGGGAGTGAATCCAAGTGCATTGCATGAGTGTTTGCATCTAGAGGCACTTGGTGTTCGTGTTTCACTGTAGGATTCGCTTGTTATTCTTGGTGGTTGCCGCCACCTAGACAGCTTGGAGCAGCAAGGATCGTCGAGTGGAGGGTGGTGATTGTCTCCGGCTCTGATCGTGGTGATTGTGAGGGGGTTCTTGACCTTTCCCCAGCGGAGAGCCAAAGGTACTCTAGTGAATTGCTCGTAGCTTGTGTGATCCTTATCTTGTGTTGGTTGTACAGCACCCTATTGAGGGTTTGGCGTGTGATGCTAATTAGCGCGTGAACCTCCAAGTGAGTGAATCACACAATGAGGAGGAGCTTGCCGGCTAGCAAGTGAACCTCGGTAAAAATCATTATGTTCATCATTTGATTTGGAGGTGATTGGTCTTCATTGGTATTCATTCTTGTGATTGATTGGCTTCTTCCTCGACACTACGGTATAAACAAATTGCTCACTCTCTTTACTTTACCACAAACTAGTTGTCAAGCTCTTTAGTGTAGCTAGTTATGAGAGCTTGTTAGTTTGGTTAGTGTCTCTTTAGTTAGCCTTTGAGAGCACATTAACTTAGTGTAGTATCATAACTTTGTGTGGATAGAAACTATATAAACTAGAATTGTGGTAGGTGGCTTGTTATTTTAGTAGGCTAGCGCAACACTTTGCTTCGCCTTATAATTATCTAACCGGTTTGTTAAGTGTTGTTGTAGAAATTCTTAATAGACTATTCACCTCCCCCTCTAGCCATTAGAACCTTTCAAGTGGGTATCGAAGCCGAGGTCAGCGTGATTTGAGGCTTAACAACCTTCGGTGTAAAAATGGCTCAAATCAACAACACCAAGAAGCCACCCTAATTTGATGGCACAAATTATCCGTATTGGAAATCAAAGATGACCACATATATCAAGTCAATCAATAGAATAGCATACTTGATAGCCTGGAAATCGAATTCCATGCGAAACCGATAAAGAACTTAGTCAATTTTTGTAAGTCGGAAAATGGTTCGACGAAGCTAAGTTCGACAATTTTTGTAGGAAATTTGGGTTAAGCAATGGTAGGATTTTAGGGCTTGTTTTAGTAGTTTAACATACCCTCTTGAGTGTAGAAAAACTAGTTTAGCAATTGGATCATCGAGTTGGGTTTTAGTACCCCTTTAAAAGCATGCACGACACAATTTCTTTGTCTGGTCGCGGTCACCGTGCTTGGCCCTTGGCGCTGCCGCGCCGGCCACCGATGCGCACGCGCTCGTATGCCATATGTGCGCCACCGTGCTGGCCAGGCCTGCTGCTGGCTCTACGCTGTGGGCCACTATCACCCGTTGCCACGCCCTGGCTCGCGCTCACGCTCGTGCATGCATGCACTCCGCGTGGACGGGTCTGGCCACTCGACCAACCACTGCCTTGGCTAAACCACTACCGTTGCTTCGCCATGTCGCTGACTCCGTGCATCGTGACACCCCGCTGCTGCTGGCGTTGGCCGCTGTGCGGGGTAGCCTGCATGCACATCTGCCACCACCGTCGCATCCGCCTGGCTATGCTGCCGCCTCATGCTCGCCTGGCAGTACCGTGCGTTCATGGCCATGCTTGGTTCTACCCACACGTTGCCTTTCTGCCTGCCCTTACCATCACATCATGCTCGATGCGATGCGACGTTGACCAGTGTCATGCCACTACAGCGTAGGGCCAAGCTGCCATCGTCGGCTTGCGGTTTATAGCCATGCGGCCCACCATCCTATGCACGCTAGCCGTTTCCCCATCGCCCGTAGCCATATGTGTTTGTGCACCGATTATTCCCCTGCTCCGCTATCGCCATGGTCACCAATCCCACACCCCTTAATTCAGCCTAGTGGAGCCACCTCAATCCAATTAACCCCATCCTTGGCTCCGTTGAGTAGCTAGCCACCCACCCAACCCCACCTTGCAGTGAGCCTCGCCGTGCCGTGCTTCAATTTGGAGCTGTCGTTCCGCTAGGTCAATAAGACCATGTAGGTCTACGTCGAAGGCAAGCTCCCTATCCAGTGCAGCTCGTGTCAATTCCTTGCACTGCTAGCTTCGCCTCCACCTGCTAATCACCCTGCGCACCTTTGCCGAATCACTACCACCACCTAGCCTCCCCTGACATAGCCTTGCCACCGCCGTGCGCCACCGTACCATCCGTGCGCACATGGCCAGACTCACTCAGTCCGTCTCCGGTCAATCCACCACATCTGGTAGGTTTAGGGTGAGTTGTTGATGCCCATCCTTGAGTTCGCTCACATTGTCTGTGCCTTGGCTCACGAGAATGTGGCCGCCATTGTAGGGAGGAGTTCACCGTCGTGGAGGGAGCTCGGGACAACATCTCCATTTGTCGCATCGCCACCCATCACTTTGGGTTTACGCCTAGGTGAGCATCGGCTCGCATTTGGGGGTGGGGAGGGACCGGTCTGGCCGGCCTAATCGCCCTGTGCCAGCGCCGCTGCATCGGTGCACGCGCGGTGGGTGCCGAGGGTGTCGCCGTTGCAAAGACAGCTTATTCTGAGGGTTTATCTATGAAGTAGCTGATTGTAGGAATAGTTTCATGGGTCTTAGGGTGATTCATCGGTAGGTTAGGGTCGTTTCGTAAAACGGCCGAAGCACGCGGGCCTCCTCGTCGCGGGCCGCGCTGGTGCATCGCGTGCGCGCACGCGTTTGCGCCGGACTGGGTCGAGCCATCGTGCTCTGGGCTACGCTGTGGAATTTTAGTTTTTCCATTTTCCAATGAATTAATAAATGTTTATTCAATTTAGTTTTGAGCTAAACTTTGATAAATTGTAGTAAATCTTATAGATGTCTAAAAATAGTGAAACAAAATTTGTTAGGTTCACAAAAATGCTATCTATCTGTTGGTGTAGTTAGTTTGCTATTAGCTGTGATACTGATAGGTTCATAAATTTAAATTAGAGAGCTTATTATTATATAGATTAATATTTGTAGAAATTATTGTGGCAAATGGATGATAGATTTAGTTATGAAGTTTTTACAGTAGGTTCATTAGATTATTATGTACTCACTGTAAATTTTATAGCACTAGAGTTTTATTATATATAGAGTAAATCGGCATTAAGAGTAAGAATATCTTTAGTTGCTAAGATAATATATGTCATGTTTCATACTTGTTAGTGGTAACAGTAGGTAACTTAGCACCTTAGTTGGTAGGACTAGCTTAGTAACTTGATAGATGTATTTTTATTTTAAGAGTTGTTGTTGCCGTATTACTAAGTGTTGCATCATCATTTCATACATGTAGATCACGAGTTGATAGAGTTCATGCCCATGGACGAATAGGATTATGAAGAGGTCATTGAGGAGTACGAGAAGGAGATTCTCGTGCAGGAGGGAGCCCCGAAGCCTTTTGGTGCTGACTTTGCTGACCCACCGCCTGCCCAAGGCAAGCCCCGGTGCATAACCCATATTTTTACTGATCACTGAATATATATATGATGTGCATTTATGTTACAAATATTTTATGAAAACTACATGCATAAATACATCTATCTATGAGTGCTACTAGTATAGGTCGAGTAGCTGCTATGCTTAGGTTTTCGATAGCGCGAGTAACCTGTCGTTACTCGCAATAGGTGATAATTATGAGCACTCATGATAAAATGGTGAAAAAGAAAAATGGTGATCGGGTAGGGATATGATTTGGGTATGGTGGGTGTAAGAGGTTGTGTCCTGTGGCCAACAGGGCATAGCATGGTTACACTTTTTCCGTGTCTGTGTCGGTTAAGGACCCGCCGTTGCATAAGGCTTTAGGCAAGTCACAGATTTATTATCCTGAGCACATACTTAGGTATGGACATAGGGAAGACTTGTTGCTCTCTTGTCATGGGTTCCGTCTCTTTCTGGATCGACTGATTAGAGGCAGGGATGGTGGAGGTCCTTGCACCGCACTAAGTCCAGAACTTAGAAGCGGGGGCTTGGAGTCAAAGTTTGGGCGGGGACCTGGACCCCATGACAGGAGGGTAATAGGTTGGTCCTGCTTGTGCTTGGGGTACAAGCAGAGCATGTGTTTTTGGGGTACACAACTGGGGGCATTGATTCACGAATCATCGGCGTTCTGGTATTCTAGTACGGCTTGTCTACGGTTTAGCATTGTAGTAAGAACTGAAAGCTGGAAGATGATGAAATGGATTTGATTGCTCAACTCTTGCTTGAAAGTAGAACATGTGCTTACATAGAATGGCTAGATAATAATTAATCATGGCTACTAATAATAATATAAATAAGGACTCACTATTAGTATTACTTTCTGCAAAGAGAAAACCAGCAAACCATAAAGTCTTGCATATCCCTTAGAGTCGGGAAACTATTCCCAATAATCGGATAAGTCTTGCGAGTACGTTGTGCACTCAGGGTTTATTTACCCCTGTTGCATGTAATGCTTGAGGAGTACCATTATGTGAAGGATTCTTCTGGTGGGCACAGATGGATTCTTGTTTCTTGTTGATAGATGTTATTTATATTTCACTGTTTAATATTCCGCACTCTGACATTTGGCAATTTGTAATAATGAATTTCTAAGAAACTCTAGATGTATGAAATGTATTAAGTATTTATACCTCGTTCTCATTATTAGATCCTTGGGGAAAAATGTGAATCTTTTGGGTTCTTCATACAGAGCAGGGGTTATCGGCCGCTGTGCTTAGCACTGTGCCCACGACTGGCACCCATACCGCACTATGCTGCCTAACTCCAACTGCTCCGAGGACAACGCGACATGGGGAGTTAAGCTCGGGTCCTTGTAGCCTCGGAATCAGTGTACGGGACCAACTGCTCCCTCCGGCCTCGGCAAACCACTTCAGGGTCTCGACAGCCTTGGGATTCACGCCCGCCAAGCCTCCCACGATGGCTCAGCCTCGGCACCAACTGAGCCTCAGCTCTTCACGTGGTCAACACACAGCGACCAGCACGTCGCCCACCAGGCCCTGCGTCAAGCTATCACTGGAGCTCCCACGTCGCACAGGATCAGATGAGATCAGCGCGCTGCTCCAGCACTTCAAGGACAGGACCACTCCATCGACCACGCCGCCACAGTAACAGGCTACAGGGCTCGGACATGCCGCCTCTGTTCGCACGATGCCACGTAGCTAAACCATGTATCACCTCTATCCCCCCCCTTCAACTATAAAAGAGGGACCAGGGCCGTTTCTAAGGGGGATCCAAGCACACGAGATAGACGAACACGTACAGGAGGGCAGCCTCACTCTCACGCTCACACACACCCAGGCATAGACGGGTTCATGAGGTAGACGAACACACGCTCGACACTCTGTAACGCGCACGCTTCCCCGCTGCCTGGGATCAACATCTCAAGCAATCCACTCCGCTCCGCGCAGAGATCTGGGACTAGCTCCCTCTCTCGCCTTGCTTGTAACCCCCTGCTACGAGCATTTTGGTGCAAGGAATACAAGATCGATCTCTCAGACTGGACGTAGGGCATCCATTGCCCGAACCAGTATAAACCTTGTGTCTCTTTGCATCACCATCCGGGATTAGGGGCACGTAATACATTTTTACTAGTTGGTTGAGGGTCCGCCGGTCCGAAACACCGACACGTCTGAAGGCAGATGAAACACTTGAAACATGTATCTGAAACACTTGAAAAACACTTGAAAATCATGTAAAACATACACAACATAAGACACTTGCAATATATGTGTGAAACATATATGCGACATTCAATTAAACACACCTGCAACATACGTCTGGAAAAATAGCTGAAATAATAGGAACAAAAGCTTGCAACATACGTGTACAACCATTGCAACATATGCAATATCCCGATCGACCTTTGCAACATCCACATGAAACACTTGCAACATTCAGATGAAACATCTAAAACACTTGAAACATACTCTTGCAACATGCGTTTTTAGCAACGCAATGTTACCTTGCTGTTTAGACGAATCACGGAGCTCGATGCTCGTGGCAGCGCATGGAACTCACCAGTGCGCCCCTAGGCGAGGACATGCTCGGTGGCCTGGGTGAGCACCTGCTCGTCGCCTTGGGCCAGCGCACCCTTGGCGAGCACATGCTCGGTGGCTAAGCGGGCAGCGGAGGTGGCCACGGTGCAGGCAAGCGCGCGTGGTGGAGCGCGGAGTGGCGGGTGGCGCGGTGGAGTCGAACGCAAAGGTCCGATGGAGCGGTGGATAAGGCCACGACAGTGGAGGCGGCCGCAGTGCAGGCGAGCGGCGTGGTGGAGCGCGGAGTGGCGGGTGGCGCGGTGGAGTCGAACGCGGAGGTCCGATGGAGCGGTGGATAAGGGCGCGACGGTGGAGGCCAAGCCCATAGAGAGATTTTTTGAAGGGGTTCGTTCCATTCGCGCGAAGAGATAAGGCAGCCAATGAAAAAGCCACGGCCATCCGTCCAAACGCACGCAAGAGAGCATTACCGTTAAAAAAACAGACACGGACTTGAAAATAACTTGCTCTCAAAGAGCAACACCAAAAACAATAGCGTCCAACCGTACACGACATGCCCATATTATTGTTACGCAGCCATGGGCGTGTTGTTTATCTTACCCTAACCTGAAATCCATGACTAAATAGAGACCGCATCATCCAATCAACACTTGAACAGAGGACGAAACTTTTCTTGCATCCCCTGGTTTAATTTAATTTGTGGTGTATACTTCTTAGAGATCAGGCCGATATCGTGGTCTACCTATATTATTATTATTTTCTTATAATGATTTAATTGTGTATGCTTCTACAGATCATTTTGCGTTACCAGCTGAAATTGACAGGATAATGACGAAGACGAAGAGTGTACAGCTCGTGATATGCTTGACGATGAGTTTGAGCTTGTTCGGCTCAGCAGCAAGTTCGGCTTGTTTTTTCAGCCGGACAGTGTTTTTCTCTCACAACAAACCAGTATAAAACAGTATTTTTCAACCTGCATAGTATTTTTTTTTTTGCTCGGGATACGGTTGGTAACGGTGGTGGTGGTGGTGTGCGGTGTGCGTGCGTGGAACTCTGGCTGCTGACAAACCAGAGGAGAGGAACTAGACGGTGCCGTCTGAACAGTTCTGAATTTGTTTTTTTTTTCTTTATGCTAATGACTGTTGCGTCAGATTGGTAGCATTTGCGTGCGAGAGAAGACATGATTACTGATTCCTGGTAAACTCTTGAATGGCCGTGTGCCCCTTCCGGCTTCGTCATCACTTGAACGTTTTCCACGTGGAAAAAGTCTAACCTTTGGTACCGTGGCTACTTCACCCCTCAAATTTAAAATCAGATAACAAACACACTAAAGTTTCACAAACAGTTTAATTTACACCCTACAGTCGTTTTGGCTCCTGATTTTGTCAACGTGGCGGTCCAAGCTAGACCTTAGGGACACGCTGGACCCTGGCCCTACCTGTAAGACCTTTCGTCCCCAGATACCAGAACCGGCCGGTCCCCTCGTTCTCAGACGGCGGTGATTGGCGCAAGGAGGGCGGAGGCCTCGAAGGCCGCGCGGCACGGTGCTAACCTGGAGGACCGAGTAGCAGTCGGCGCACAGAGGTGGCGGCACGGGAGCAGCACGACGGAGGCCGAACGCAGCCGGCATGTCCGGCGCGGCCTGGCCGCCGCCAGCGGTGGCTGGGCGATCTCCAATACCGTACCGGGTTTGGTGAAGCAAGATTCGGCGTCGTGTGACGCGGCGGCCTCGTTTCCTTCCTCCTCGGCCTTTCCCCTCATGTGCGCTGTGGCCGCGGCCTGCTGCAGATGCGCGTGGAGAGCTGCGATCATCCATGGTCCGTAAGCGCCTTGGCATCCAGTGCAACTCGTTCTTGTGCTCATCCCGCTACGTGGCATGCTCATCGGAGAGGAGACACGAGGACCTGGACAAATCTGCTCCAAGGCCTCGTCAAGAAGCTAAGAAGAGCTCCACGACGTGCTTGATTTTGTTGCTGCAGCAACGAAGTATGAAGTCAGGGGAATGAAATCCTCTGCATCAGGTGCCTGTAAGTCGTTCCCTCTCCTGGAGGACGGAGGCCACGTCCACGAGAACGAGCAGGAGGAGGTCCCGTGCGGGGGCGAGCTGGAGCTCCCGACGGTGGACCTGGAGTTGCTGAGGGAGGCGCTGGCGGCGGCGTGCGGGGTGCTCGGCGTGTTCTGCCTCGCCAAACACGACGTCCGAGATGTCAATTGGGTCGAGGGCTTCCACATTGCCCTCGGTGGCCATGGCCAGGGCCACCAGCAGCCCGCGCCCCCGCCGCTGCCGCCGATAGGCGACCTGTTCGACCTCGCGAGGGCGAAGTACGGGGCGCACATGGCGCGGACGCTCTTCGATGCGCTCGCTGCGCCGCTGGGCCTCGGTGCGGGCCAGGTCCAGGGGCTGGCCTACCTCGTGGCGACTCGGCTTCCTGCGGGTGTCCACCGACCTCTACTTCCACATCTTCCACGACGTCCCGCTATGCACTTCTAGCAACATCCACGAAGTTTCGGTGATCGTCGTCACCGCCGCCGCAAACGTCCAGCCACCCGTCGAGCGTCTCAAACGTCCGCCTGATCTTCCCCTCTAGCCCAGTGATGGCGTCCACCCAGCCCAGCCACGGCAGCAGCTCCCTGACTGGCGCCGTCTCGATGAGCTTCTCTGGAAGTCGGCCGTGAACACCTTTCCTCTTCCGATGGCCGGAGTCGCCATCGTCAAATAGCCTGCGCGTGCTCTTGTCGCCAGGTGTGGCGCGCGACACGACAGCGTTGGCATACTCGATTGAGGAGCTGGCTGAGGTCCACGGTCGCGCCTGTGCCGCCACGGCCGGTGGCCCAGACGATGTGGCCGCCCGGCACAACGGCCTCCTGGTCCCGTACGCGGACACACCACGGTGGGCACACGGCCCAGGCGGAGCAGCAGGACCTGGCCGTGCGCGCGCTCCAGGGACGCCAACGTGCGGTGCGGCAGAGGGTTATGTAGACTTTTTTTTTCTTTTCCACGTCCTTCCCGTCGTGAGAGGATAAATCTCCGATCCCCAATTCCACCTAGGCCTGTTGTGGCCTCGCCTCCTAAATTTCATTGATTGAGTCCTTTCTATCCTGCTCTAGGACCTCCATCTCTTCGGTCCACCATTGCTTCAGTTCCGTGCGTGACTCAATTCGAATTCGATGTCCATGAAAGGCGCGAGCTGTTCGGCTGATGGTTTATACGGCTGATAAGACAACTGATGCTATTTTGTTATAAGAGAAAAATATTTTACCATAATCGATAAGTTGAAGCGGGCAAGCTGCTGGATGGATTGGTGCCACCCGCCCGCCGGCGACGACCGCCGGATGTGAATGTGAATGAATGTTTGACTGCCCATGATGTGCTTGCTTCTTCTACATCCCTTGCTGCTAACAGAACTCCTAGATTGCTTTTCTTGTTGCAAATATCTGGGTTATGTTGGGTAAATCCGAGTATCAAGTGTTCCGTTTCCTCTGTTCCGACCGAGCTCGATTGCATTTCATTCACCAAGCCCTCGCTTCGCTGTCCAAAATCCAAATCGAGCTTCCTGTTCTTTACATCCGTTCATGTGTGCACATGCAGCAAAGAGGGAGCTCACACATTGGATTCATTATCACAGAATTCAATCAGTCACAGATGGATAACAAATCAACAGAAAAGGTCACAGATTTGGGATGTAAGCATTTCACATACTAATACAACATATATATAGGTTCATTCAGTTTCGCATGCCAAGATATTACAACCACAAACAATGATGTTCTCCGGCACACTTACACATCCTTGAAAATGTCTCACCACCGGAGCACCAATTGCTACATTCACCACAAGTTCATAACCACACGACAAACTGATCATTACTAAT
This sequence comes from Miscanthus floridulus, assembly GCF_019320115.1. Lineage (NCBI taxonomy): Eukaryota > Viridiplantae > Streptophyta > Magnoliopsida > Poales > Poaceae > Miscanthus > Miscanthus floridulus. The sequence continues at coordinate 16,510,852 of NC_089596.1, forward strand.
AGTCTAGATTAACACTACCAAGAAGCAAACCATGATGGATTAAATAGAGAACAGGTACGCAGCAACAGGCTGTTGCAGAGACACGACGACACAAACTAGCACATGGGCATGTAGGAGTAGTAGATGGCAGCAGTAGGTGACCACTGACAATGGCAACACTGTATAGGCCACGGCCATGTCTTGCTCCCCCGCCGGCGCAGGCTCAGAACCCGATGGGCTGCATCGGGGGGAACGACGACTGCCAGGGGCGGAGCATGGGGTCGTCGGTGACCATCTCGGGGATGTCGACGGCGGCGCCGGCCATCTGCAGCACCTCCAGGACGCCGCCCAGCGACTGCAGCCGCCCGGACAGCTCCCCGTGGCGGGCGCGCAGCACGGCGTTCTCGCCGTCCACCTTGGCGAACAAGGGCTCGAAGGCCGCGATGCGGGACTGCGTCGCCGCGTTCTCCGCCTGCAGCCGGGCCACCTCCGCCACCAGCTCCTCCAGCCGCTGCTGCTTCCGCGCGCGCGACCGACGCGCCGACTCCCTGTTCGACAGCATCCGCTTCCGCTTCCGCTCGTCCGCGGCGATCTCGCCGCCGCCGCCACTCACGTCCGTGTTGTTGCTGTCGGGGCTCGAGCTCCGGCGTGACGACGACATGGTCTCGTCGGATGATTGATTCTCCTCCCTTGTTCTTGTAGGACAGGCTCAGCTCAAAAAGGAACTTTTTTGGAAGGAAGGGGAAAAAAGCCGAAATATTCAATCGAGAAGAAGCTAAGAGAGAGATCTATCTATCTAACCAAAGAAAGAAAGAAACAAGGGATCAGCAGGTGGAGTTCTTGGGAAGGAGAGGGCGAGAAGTTCATGAGAAGACGTAGAACCAGTACAGGAAGGCGACGGAGAAGGAGTGGGAACGGCGGATGCGGAGCACGCTCAGCTTCATCGGAGGACGGCGGCCGTTAGAGAAACTGGTGGGTAAACATGGGAGACGGCGGCCGGTGCTCTGCTCCCCGGATGGATCGATGTACACGGGACAGGACTCAGGAAGGACCGGGGAACAAGAATTCGAGGAAGGCAAGGGGGCTGGCTGCAATAGCTCCTTACGGAGGACTCGACTCGCAGAAGGAGAAAAGGACCTACGAGGACCTGAATGCAAGAAAAAGAGATGGGGCAGGGACTTAGCTGAGAGAAAGATGGCAAGGGCGACCCAGGGGCTCTATTGCATATAGATAGCACCAGGAAGCTTGTGGAAACGGGGAAGGTTTAGAACGTCCCACGGAGGGCATATTTATAGCTGGAGCGAAGGGTAGTTTGGGAATTTCGGGGATGGGGGAAGGTGGTGCCTGCGACGGCATATTCTTTCCGGATGCCAGCTTGCCCACGGGACCGCCACATGTTTATCTGCACGTTTGCAGTTTGGTACCTGATGGTGTTTGAAATTTGTGACGGTGGCCATGGGCCACTTTTGGAATTTACTTCGTGCTATAAGTTATGGCCCAGTTTTTTTACACTATTTCAGCGGTACTTTTCAGTGATCGAACAATATATTTTCTCTCATAATAAATTAGCACAAACTAAATTTTAGTGAAGCGAACAGGGCCTATGTATTTAGCTATATAACAGTACCGTCATTGAACCACTAAAAAAGTTTTCCTTTACTCAAAAAATAATTTAGTCCCGTGGTTAAACTTTGGCTGGTTCATTGGAGCTTCAAGTGTTTGCAACTACAGCGTTTTCCGTTTAAATTACAGTGGTTGGATGCGGATGAAAAGCTCGGTAGCTTGAAGCTATAGTGAACGTTCCTCTTGTATGAAGTCTCTGTGAACGATATTATCAGGCCTGTTTGGCAAGCTAGCTATAGTTACAGGAACAACCGCTAATCAACAAATGCAGCAACAACAAGCTAGTAGTAGATGCAACTGCTTAAACGTGAAGCGAAGAGGCCATTAAGTATTAACATAATGAGTTAGATTTTTTCAGATTTAGATCTCTCTTTTTTAGTAGTGAGTTCACTAAGGCTGTGTTTGGCATAGCTCCCGGCTCGACCGAGCCGTTTTGGATTTCGAGGCAGAAAATGAACTGAGAAGAGGAGCCGGTGGAGCCACGATTTCGAGCTTCTCCGACTCCGTGCTACAGTACTGCTATAGTGTTGGAGCCGGAGCCAGAAGAAACCCCTCCAAACGGACTCTAAATACTTTTCCAAGATAACACAACGTATGTATTCCAAGAGAGCAACTCCATGGGAGAACGTTTGTATTCCATGGAAAAACGGCGTGAGTGAATAAATACGTAGCGAGGAAATTACATGTTCACGGAGGACCGAACGAGAAGAGTGCAGATGAGGCGGCCCGCTGACCGAACGACGCTGACGGGGCGACGGTGACCCGCTGGCTCCCTTCAAAGCGCGGTTTCCCAGCTGGTCCAGGTCATTAAAATTTCTTTCCAAAAGTGCCCCTTTTTCTTTTCTATCGTACCGAATTTGCCCACCGTTTACATGTTTCGAATGCAAACCGTGTCTATCCACCGGATTAGTAGAAGCCGGTAGGAAGGCCCCGCTCTCTCCCCCACAAAAACAAGAGCGGATTTATTTAAGCAGAAGCCGTGTCGCGCTTGCCAACCGCTGATTAACAAATTTTATTTGGTTTTGATTTGCCCACTGATGCTGCTGCACAAAGCAAAGGGCTCCTTTCTCTTGTCTTGTTGGGGATAAATGATGGTGGATCAAAAAAAATTTGGACCAAACTAACCTCCGGTGCTCCTACTGTGGGAGCTTATCAAATCAGCTCAAGGAAAGAAAAATAACAGCGACTTGGTTGGGCCTCGTTTAGTTGGCGAAATTCTTTTGGAAATGGTACTATAGCATTTTTGTTGTTATTTGGTAATTAATGTCCAATCATAGTCTAATTAGGCTTAAAAGATTCGTCTCGTGAATTTCGTCTAAACTGTGTAATTAGTTTTATTTTTTATTTATATTTAATGCTTCATGCATGCGTCCAAAGATTCGATGTGACGAGGAATCTAGAAAAATTTTGTAAAATTTTGGGAACTAAACAGGCACTTGGTGGAAGTTTAGGGAGAAATATGTTGATGGAGGTGTTGACATCCCCGTTCGGCTTACCCCATATTTAACTTGTTCGGCTTGTTTTTTCAGACGGAACAGTATTTTTCTCTCTCAATAATTAAGCCAGAACAGTGTTTTTCAACCAGTTTCAGCCAAGATTCAGCAAGCCGAATGAGGCTATTAATGTTAATTTGACTGGCCGGAGCCGGACAGGACGGTGTGATACTGATACCTTCTTGATAATATCTACTACTACGAGGATTAGGGATATTCTTCTTCTAGGTAAACTTCTCCTCTGGTGGATATCTCCTTTCCGATAAGAAGGAGAGAAAGAAAAACTTGCCGCTGATTTATTCTTCTGGTTCCCAGAATACCATCAGGTCGGTGCCCTTGCCATGAGGGTGGAAATGGAACCCCTTGTAATAAACTACTTCATAGACTTAACATTTTGTTTGTTAACCTTCCAATTAAAGGTGGGTTCGTGAGGAGCCAGGCGTAGCTCGGCGAAATCAATATACTTGAATAATAATCTCAGGACTTTCCATGTATGCTGCTTGTATATGCGGCTCATTACTTTTTAAGTGGTAGATGACATATTTAATATATTTATTATAATATAAAATATGTTTGGAAATCCTCATAGTACTAGAATGTGTATGAATATACTCCCTCCATGTTCCCAAGAAAATCGTTTTTGGGTTGTCTTAAGTCAAATATTTTAAACTTTGACTACAAATAATTTTTTTATGTTGAGTTTGAAAATATGAAAGTGGTGTGAGTATATTCATCTCAAAATGTAGTTTTACAAAAGTATGTATTGACTATATTTTATAAATATTATATTGCAAAAAGTACCGGTTAAAGTTGTTTTTAAAACTATGTCGATGTTTAAAACGACTTTCTTTAGGGACATGGAGGGAGTACAAATATAAATAGGATTTTTTTTATGAAGTGGAAGAAAGTCTATTAATAGGGTACCATAAACATCCATGTTTCAAAGTCGCTGAACGCAAAGAAATACAGTATATGCTAGAATATACCCAGAGCCCTTTAATAACAATCTTCAGCTTTAAACCATGCTAATGATTATCTAATTGTAACTTGTCTAAACTCAGTAACACTTAGGATAGCAAACAAAAACACATAACCCTCCAATCATCCATAACGACATGTATCAAAACTTGAAAACACCGCATGGTCCAACGTCATGAAAGCTATCCAAGACAAATTTAACATGTCGAAAGAACATCGTGTGCCTCGTCATCGAACATGTTAAAGAGACAATAGTCTTGGCACTGAAAGTACCGGCACTGCTAGATCTAGAAGCCCGGATACCTGCTCGGTTGTTGTGAGATCAGAATCTAGCGAGCCGGTAACACATAGATGCGAGCGGGAAACTCAGCCTGTTCGGTTGGCTGGTTCGTATTGTTGCTGATTCATGAAGAAGTACTGCTGGCTGGTTTGTGTGAGAAAAATATTATTCCGACTGAAAATTTACAATCATTTACGATAAGCCAAAGTCAAACAAGCAGGCTGTCTATTATCCCCTAGCCCATCGACCCTGCAAAAACAAAAGTAAAATGAAGACCAGCTTATTGGATGCCTAGAGCGATACGCACACCAAAGATCTCTTGACAAATAAGGTATGGCGAGCAACCGACCGCCAGCCCATGGAACATATTTTATTCAATGTAATGTAAAATCCTAAAAAAACTATTAAACTTGAACGACGAAGGGAGGTCTTCACCCATCTTTATCGTGGCTCCAATAGGCTTCTAGTAGTACCAAAACAAAACGAAGCCGTTTTTCGTGGCTCCAATAGGCTTCTAGTTTATATTTTGGAAAAAAAAGAGAAAAAAATCTCTATAGTGTACCAAATTTCTAAGAAAGTTTATACTAGTACTAGTATATTTTCGAAGGAGAAGCCACGTCGTACCGCTATTGGATTTCTAGAGAAGAGAAGCGTCTTTCATTTTTTTTCATCTTTGTTTGAGCTTATTCAGAACTACTTTTCAATTATAAAATAATATTTTTCTCTCGTAACATTTCTAGATAAGTATCAACGTAGGGCCGGTTTAGTTCGCGAAATTTTTGGCGAAATGCTACTGTAGTATTTTTGTTGTTATTTGGCAAACAGTGTCCAATCATAGTCTAATTAGGCTTAAAAGATTCGTCTCGTGGATTTCGTCTAAACTGTGTAATTAGTTTTATTTTTTATTTATATTTAATGCTTCATGCATACGTCCAAAGATTCGATGTGACGGAGAATCTTGAAAAATTTAACGTTTGGGGGTGAAACTAAACAGGACCGTAAGCTAAATTTCAGCATCATAGCATCAGCGAACAGCCGAGGGATATTTTCAGCCTCTCTCTCTACTGGGTGGCAGAGTCACGAGAATCCACACAGGAGTACAGTTTGGCACTAGCTGTACCCGTGGTTTTTGTTGGTGCTCCGACTGTTGGCCACAGACAGATCTGCCGTATCGCAGCTGCAGCAGTAGCGGGCTGAACGATGGCGTCCCCGCCGGCAAAAAGTCAGCAGAAACAGCCGTGGTGATTCGCATGTTGGTATGGTAGGTAGTGCAGGCGTACAGCGGCCACCGACGGGTGACGAGGCTCCGGCCGCTGGTATTGGACGACACGGCGGATGGGCCCCTCCTCAGTCCTCACTGCTCACTGCCGCGACCGAAACAGCTAGCCGCACCAACGGACCACACAAAAGCCACATGCCGTCTTGTCATGTCCTATCCTTATACGTCCAAAAAAAAATGAATATATACTTGCTCCATGAAAAAAAATACAATTCTAGATTTTGGATTAAGTTAAACTTTTCTAAATTTGATCAAGTTCATAGAAAAAATATCATCATTTATACTTCTCTAATTAGATTTACTATGAAAATACTATGTCGTATAATAAATCTAATAATACTTATTTGATATCGTAAGTGTTAGTAAATTTTTATATAGATTTAGTTAAACTTAAGACCGTTTGACTTGCCCGAAAATGAGAATTATATATATATTTTTGGAACGGAGGGATGATCTATGTGTCTAAATAGGTGTACTATGAAAATACTAACCTTTTAAAAAGATAGCATTAATATTTATGTACGCTATATGAAAATGTATTCTATAGCTAATCTATTGATACTTACTCTCTCCTTTTCCAAGTGTAAGATGTTTTGGTTTTTATAGACATATTTTTTTATTATGCATTTAGACATAGTGTACATCTAAGTCCACGACAAAAGCTACGTACCTAGAAATGTCAAGACGTCTTATAATTTAAAACCGATGAAGTATTTGGTATCATAAAATTCAGTTTTTTTTATAGATTTAACTAAACTTAATTTTTGTATCATAAAAGTCAGTTTTTTATGGACTTAATTAAATTTAAATTTGTTTGACTTATCGAGAAACGAAAATTAAGTTTTTTCTGGGATCGAGGGAGTACGGTAGGAACTTTTGTAGCCTGTGTAGCATGCAGCAGCGAATATTGTTTTCAAATTTCCATTGCATTTTTTTGTTAGAATAGTTTCTTTTCTACGATGCTCCTTCATCTTTTTCTTTTTTTTCCTAGGCTACTTTTCCTTGTGCAGCCTGTAGCAGCCATTTCTCTTTTTTTGACTTCAAGTCTAAAGGGTGAGCTGTACCATTTTGTTACCTTTTAACAACTTATTCTAGGTCAAATATTTCTAATTAACTTTAACCCAGTTCATTTCGCTAAAATTTGGCTTATGCTGATGCTGATGTTGATTTCTTGTGAGAGAAAAACACTATGCTAAAAAGTATCGCTGAAGCAAGAGGTTTATGTAGGTTCCGTTTATGTATTGCTAGCCAAAGTTACAAAGCTTGACTCGTGAACTTACATTTGTGACCAGAAGATGCACTTCCCTTCCCTGCAAATGAAATATGTATCCTCTCCTCTTCTACTGTGCAAAATACCAGAAAAATGTTAGGCTCGTCTTCGTTGGAGTTTCGTGAGAGTTTCATCTGCATTAAATAAGTTGCTATATAGGTATTTTTAACGACATGACAATGTATTTAAGAAGAGAGAAGAAATGAGTTTCATCTCATGGCACGATTACCAACACTTTATGAGCCACGGAATTAAATATCTATGAAACTATAGAATACAATTTTTATGTTGACAATGACCGTTTCATCCAAGTTTCATTTCATTATATATGAAATGATAGTATTAGAAATAACGTCATGAAACTTTCACTTAGACTGCCCTTAGCAGCATCTATCACTTCTCCCATCACCTAACTCATTGAAAAAGGAAGGACAGATATGTCCGGTCCCTACACTCTTAGCTCTAGTACTCCCTACATTTATTTTTCAGGCAACGCACCTTTTCAATTCCGGCCTCAATTATGCTTTAAAGTAACAAGTGGGTGAGAACAAGCTTCGACCTTAAGGCACCATCATCCATAGCCCTTAAGCTAGCTCAATTTCTCCATTACTTAAGTTGTTTAACCTAAATCTACACCTCCCACTTGCATTTTAAAAGTGCATTTGCCCTATATGTGGATTTTGGTGTATTGATGACATCCAAATTAGGGACTAATGTGATCTTAATGAGATATGTCGCAGCAATTAGTCCCACGAAAGATTTAAAGAGTTGATAAAGGTGAAATGGTGTCCCTCAATTCTTGAAGTTGAAAAAGACGTCGAACTCAAAGCGAACCTTCAAGTTTACATTTTTTGCTTTTGAGTTTAGGTATGCCATACAATAAAGAGGGATGCAAACTTAATTGATCTGAGGAAGATAGAGTACTCAAGTATAAAATTAAAATCAAAGAAAGACACTCTAGCACTTCACGAGCACGTAGAATAGTTTTTGGTGACTTTTGGTGTCAAAAGTCCCGACATAAGCCGGAACTCCCGACCGTCGGAAGTCACGACTCACGCCGGAAGTCCTAACGCCTAGTCACTTAGCCTGCACAGTGACTACGGCCGTCGAAAGTTCTGACGTGAGTCAAAACTCCCGACACCTGGACTTAGCTGGCTGGCTGACTGCGCCCGTCGGAAGTCCCACGTACATCGAGAGTCCCAACCGTCGGAAGTCCCGATTCAGGTCAGGAGTCCCGACACCTGGCCACCTGGTTGCCCTGCAGACCGTGCGCATCGGAAGTCTCAACGTACGTTGGGAGTTGTGATGTTGACGTGTTCGTAATGACTTTGACCTTGCATGAACAGTGTTTCTTTATGGGTCGGAAGTCCCGAGATCTACGTCAGAACTTCTGACGTAGATCTAAACAGTTGGATTTCTCCCTTGAGTATAAATAGCTCTCTCCTCTCTTCTAACCATTACTAACTCATTCATTGCGACCTACTCACGGCCAAAACAACTCTCAAGCATTCAAGACTCCCCTCTCCTCTCCCTTTGCTCCAATCTTCGATCTCCCTAGGGTTTTGAGTGAAAGGAGAGTGGATTGAGTGAAAGCATCACTTTGGCAAGCTTGAGCATGTAAGGAAAATGGACCCTTGGCCTATTTACTTTGGATTTTGGTGTTTGATGACTAACACAACCAAATTGGACTAATGAATTTGCAAGTGTTTGTTTTGTAGTTCAATAGGGTGCAAGACGTAACTTGGACGAAGGCGACGTGATGATCCGATGATCAACACCTTAAGCAAGACCTTAGGAGCACAAGAAAAGACCCAAGAGATCAAGCAACGTCCAAGCATGAAGATTGGAACCAAGCCATACGCAAGATCGCGAAGAAACGAGCTCGCAGAGGCGACCAGACGCTGGTGGCTCGGCAGTCGGGACGACCGGACACTGGATCGGTGGCTCGGTAGTCGGGACAACCGGACGCTGGACCGGTGGCTCTGCAGTTAGGACGACCGGACGCGGGCGGCGAAACCGACCGGACGCAGGGAAGCAGCGTCCGATCGAGTATAGAGAGGTTTCAGAACGGTGAAACTACAACCGAACACGTCCGATGGCAGGTGACTGGACGCTGTCAGCGTCCGATCAGTGGTTTGCGGTTCAACGGTCGAGACGACTGGACGTGTCTGGTCAGGACGATTCAGCGTCCGGTCAGTAGCAGAATTGTGGGAGTTCGACCCCAACGGCTACTTTCTCAGTGGGGCTTATAAATACAACCCCCAACCGGCCATTTGAGAAGCGTGGAGCTAAGGAAACATACCAAGGGTGTTGATACACCATTTTAGTGATCTCCACTTGCATAGAGCTGAGTGATTCATCATGTGATTAGTGTAGGTGCTTTGTGAAGTGCTTAGGTTGATTAGACCACCGCTCATGCGCTTGCTCTAGGTTTAGGCCTAGTGTTTAGTGAGGTTTGCATACCTCTTACCACTCAGTGCTTGCGAGCACCATTGTTGTACAACGGAGGGGCTTAAAGTCTTGCGAGATCACACCAACCGCGTTTGTGGTGTGGCCGCCACCGTGTACCGGAGGGAACAAGGCCCGCGGCGTTTCGGCCGAAAGCTTGATAGTGAAACGGCGGGGAGCATCCGGGAGAGGCTTGCTGGAAGGCACGTCGGAGACCCACTTGCGCGTGGGGAAGGCCCGAGGCTATCCACGGAGTTACCCGACCGGGAGCTTGGCCCTTACGAGGGATTCCTTGCGAGGGGCTCCAACGAGGACTAGGGGGAAGCTTGTGCGCTTCTCGATACCTCGATAAAAATATTGGAGTCGTCGACGGGAGTTTGCATATCTCTACCTTGCTCTTTAGCTTCCACATTTATATTGATTACTTTACTACGTTTGCGGTAGAGATAGCAACACACTAGCAAAATCATAGTTGCACATCTAGATAGTTTATCTATTGCATAGGTTTTTCTAGGGTTAGAAAAAGAGATCATAGTTTTGGAGTTAGAATTTTAAGTTGCCTAATTCACCCCCCTCTTAGGCGTCACGGTCCCCTTCAATTGGTATCAGAGCCGGTTGGCTCATTTTGGACCTTTGGCTTAACCGCCGTTGAGCCGACGCTATTTAGAGTGGTTGGGATGGATACCGCTAGGCCTTCGCACTTTGGCGGCACTAACTTCCTATACTATAAAGCTAGAATGGCTTGCCACCTTGAGGCGGTTGATTTGGGTGTATGGAGAGTCACTTGTGACGAGATGAAACCCATCAAGAATCCCGAAAAACCCACAGAGTGATGAAAAAGAAATGCACTTCAATGCTAGAGCTAAAAATTGCTTGTTTGAACCACTTAGTATGGATGTTTTTAACCAAGTATTCACTTTAAATACGTCACATGAAATTTGGTTAAAACTCAAAGAGCTCCATGACGGCACAAGCAATGTTCGTGAGCAAAAACATTGTCTAGCAAAGCAAAACTATGATTCCTTTACTATGAATGATGATGAGCTTGTTCATGATTTGTATTCTCGTTTGAATCTAATTATCAATGAGCTCTATTCTATAGGATTATTAAAGCTAGATGATGCGGACATCGTGAGGAAGATCATCTCCGTGCTACCACAAAAGAAATATGCAAGCATCATCACTATCCTTCACAACATGGAGGACTTGAGCAACATGACCCCGGGCATAGCCATTGGCAAGTTAGTGGCATTTGAAATGTCACGTAAGATGGGTCAAGAAGAAGCTTCTTCATCAAGCAAAGGCAAAGCTCTCGCTTGTAGCAAGAAAAAGAAGATGAAGGGCAAGCAAGTTGAGACAAGCTCAAGCTCAAGTTCCTCAAGTGAAGATGAAGAAGAAGATGAGGACGATGATGATGATGAAGATCCAAGTGATGATCAATCTTCCTTCTCCACCTCCGATCTTGATGAAGAATCAATCAAAGTGATCAACAAGGTGGAGAAGATGATCCAAAGGTTCAATGTCAAGGGTGTGCCCATCCAAATTCAAGATTTCATTTTCACAAATCAAAGAAATGAGCAAAGAAAGAGAGGATGCTATGGATGCGGCGAGTTGGGGCACTTTGTGGAAGTTTGTCCAAACAAGCCCACACCCAAGACAAAGAAGAAGGCATGCAAGAACCAAGCCCTCACATCAATAAGATCATGGGATGATTCTTCAAGCGAAGAAGAACCCCATCACAAGAGGCGAGGCCGCAAGCACTCATCATCAAGCTCTTCTCGTGTGTGCCTTATGGCACGAGGTAACGAAAGCTCTTCCTCTAGTGAGAGTGTGTTGATGCAAAAGTGAATCTGCAAACACAAAGGGCTAATACCCGAATCGATATCCAAAGCGTGCCAGTCGATTTGACCTGTTAATCGACAAGGATGAAGATACGAGCGCTTTGGTCCTGACAACAGCGATACGCCCGGAAGTCACGGCCAAGAGGTACTCACGCGGAACTCGAGAATCGCCGAAGGTCGCACTGAAGCGATGCATCTCGCCGAATCAAATGAGAACTCGTAAAAAGGAAAAATATGCAAATTGACGAAGTCGCCGAAAAGTAAGTAGATGCAAATAGGAGTAAAAATTGGTTTTGATATTGATTGATATATCTTCTCTTACATTGCCCCTCAATCTATATTTATACCCTGATCTAAAGAGACATAACCAAATACGACTAGGACACCAAGTCCATATCTAAGGAAACACGTGACTCTTACATGAATCATACTCTAACAAATATAGAAAAGGAAATCAACTCCTATCTATTTCCCTGTCCGCCTCAATTACGATGGAATTCTCACTGACCTCCTTTCCATCGGCATACTTCCTGTTTCATCGGCAGTAGTTTTCAAGCCTTCCCTCATCGGCATCGACAATAACATCTCCAACCTTATCGGCAACGCCCGAGTCTAAATCAACCTTTCCATCGATCACCACCATTCATCGGCAACCATCTTTACAAGCTGATTTTCATCGGCTGTCAGCGTATACAGTAACTTTCCTCCTGCCGATTAGCCCACTCTGATCATTTTGACACGTGCAAAAAACGGTGTCAACACATGCCCCCCAATTTTGGAGTATAAAACCATTAATGCTCCGAAATTTACTCCAGATAACGTTTGCCTTCGCCCAATTACCATAACTCATCCTCCAAGCCAAAACTTGATCTGTTATCAAATCTAATCAAATCTAGTCCTGATTCACGCACCTCAGTAAATATCGCACAATTTCCAACCACTCTTGCCCTGATTATGGTTAAGATACCGAAACAATAATCCATCGGCAAGATCCTAACATAATAATGCCGCCATTTTCAGAATTAAAATATCCTGTACCGAGATCTTTTCCAAGTCACAATTACTTGCCATCAAATCATCTATACAATCCCTTGATTATCGTGCGAACAGTTACCATATCCATCTGAACCACCTCGACCTACATGCGCGCGGCATAGAGATAAGTCTAGAATACCCCTACTCCAAGCGGCTTATAAATAGATTTCTCTGGAACGCTCGTCTTCTACCCTCAGACTCCAATCTTTGGCATTCTCTCTTTCCGGCGGCGACTCCGACGAACAACTGCGCGACCTCAACCAACAAGAACTTTTCTCCAGCGTCAACCTCGAGTCTCCAGCTCGTGCCCCCATCTACCTCAAGATAATGGCAATCAACTTCGACGTCCCTGCGGTTCGTTCCACTTCCGTTACTTTTTACCTCGATTCCTCTGGTCTTTGCGAGTTCATACAGTTGGTAATTTTTCTCTTTTTCTTTGTTCTTCGAATCCTCTAAACTTAGGAACTTCGCAACAAATTAGTTATTCCAACCGATCAGCCGCATTTCCAATGCCTAGGACCAATGGGCAACCCAGATCCAACTGATCTGATTAATGCAGAGGTTAACAGAATCCCTTTTAGAGCCCAAAATTTCTCTCTAAATTTATGGAAAGATACATTCCGATCTTGGCCCAAAACCACCAAAGGGTGGAAAGATTGGTACTTGAGGGTCAATAGGTCGATGCAAGTACACTGGGCATAACGGAAGTTAGACCAATGCATTAGGCTATCCATTGCCGATATGCAAAAGAACGAGTCAATGATGATTGCAGCTGCTTACTTCTGGTCAGACACAACAAACACTTTTATGTTTGGACATGGCCCAGCTACTCCCACACTTGCCGATGTCTACATGCTCACTGGCTTGGACATTTCAACTGCCGATGAAGGCTCCATCTATGGCAGAAAATCTGAATATAGGGTGAATACCCGCAACATCGGCGGTTGGACGGGATATATTCAAGAATGCCAGAGGACTGGGACAGTTAACCAGAGGGAACATGCCACATTCTTGAATATGTGGTTAGAAAAATTTATCTTCTGTGGTTGATCAGTAGGACCAACCAACGCCTTCCTCCCCGCGGCTGAACTCTTGGCCAATGGTGTAAGGTTCCCTCTTGGTCGATACCTTCTGAGCTCCACTTATCATCTTCTTCATCAAGTGTCTCAGAAACTTTTGCTTGGCGAACCCATCAGCAACTTAGGAGGCCCGTGGTGGTTTATCAACATGTGGCTGAATGCCCATATGCACAAACGTTTGCAATGGGACTTCTTTGCCCAACAATTCCCACGAGAAATTGCTGAAGACCACGTGCTTGGGGATGAGGAATCGGCAACACGCTCACCCCTCAATTTTGGTGAAGCCATAATTGTCCTCCCTGGAACAGAGGCCAATGAAGATCAGATCGGCAGATTCTTCCAAAGCTTCTACAATGGTCTTTCTCGTGATCATAGGGCCTGGGTACCTTATATTGACGAAGAAAAAAGATTCCCCCTTCTTTTCAACTTTGCCGATGACACTCTGAATCAAGATAATGAACTCATGATGGCCATCATTACTCCCAGGGCAATCCCAGTAAACACATTCGGTAGCGGGAAAAACACCAATATCACGTATGAATTTTACAATCCATCGGCAGTATCCCGTCAGTTGGCTTTTGGGCAACTGCCAATCAAACTTTGTTTTGCCGATGTGATCAAACCCAGAGAAACAATCACCTGCGGAACAGATTGGAGCAGGGTAGTGCGACTCTCCCCCGATGCCGATACTACAGATGTCGATATATCCATCTAGACGCCAGCATCTTTCATCACCGAATCATATAAGCAATGGTGGCGAGAGTGTAGGGAACAACTGTTTGCAACATCTGCTCACACATATCGGCACATGATCGACCCTGAATATGCCATTCCCGATGACGTAGTAAGTTTCTTTTAACTCCCTTCTGCTTTTTCCTTTCATATATCGGTAACTAACTTTCTCGTGACAGGTTAACAACCCAGCACCATCTATGAGCAAAAGTGGGAAACCCTTCGATCTTCGGCCTGTTTCCCCGATATCACCGATCGGCTACAACGCCCCCACCTTAGCTGCTTTGACTCACCAGAAGACCCGTGCCAAGACCATCACCTCCAAGTCCAAATTGGCTACAGCTAGGGCCACTCCATTGGCTGCTGCTACAACCCTAATCAAGGCATTCAAGGTAACAACCCTGTTTATTTCTACTCATGCCGATCACAAACTGTATTAACATTAATCATCAAGGTGTAAGAGCCGCTGCTAGATCGTCATCGGCAATTCCTCCGACATCAAGCACCACTACCTCTGACAAACCTTCAGAGGTATTCCTTTGATTTTACATTTTATCTGTTAAATATCATACCTTACACTTGTTTTGCAGCAACAAATGGGTACATCGGCAAGCGTACCAGATGTTCAAGCTCCACAACCAACAAGTGCCGATGCCCCCCAGCCAACCGTTGCTGAGGCCCAAGCAAAGCGCAAAGCCTTAACAGATGCCGAGGCACAGCCAAAACGACAGAAGTCCATGCCGATCCCCACATCTGCCCCAACGTCCGCAAGCCGGCCGGAATCAGTCGATGCAACTGAGCAAGCAGTTAATCCTCCTGTACAGGACATACCATCGGTCATCATACCCCAAGGGCCAACCACCGATGAGGCCACAGAGGATATCCCATCGGCAAGCTCAGCCGATCCTCCACACGGCATACTCCAGGCTGCTTCCTCTAGCCAAGTACAGGAAATTGCCTTAAAACAGGTAAGCCGATTGACCTAGTCGAGTTATAATACTCATACTTATCCTTAACTGACCTCTTTTTCTTTTTCTCAGGAACAAGACTCCCCAAACAGCCTATTTTCCTTTGCCATTAACGTTTCTGATGATGATGGAGAGGAAGCAAGTTCTTCCCTTGCACTGGGAACAATATCGGCAGAAATTAAGTCCAAGTTGGAAGCTCTCCTGGACTTGTTACAGCAGGATACCGCCCAACTGGTAGATGACTCGGACCCCGCAAAGGCAATTTTCAAAACAATCCGTGGCTAGGTCCCTGCCGATGTTGAAGAAGCACTCTTCCCAGCAGCCCATTTAGAAAGCCACCAACTGCAATATCAACGGGCTGCTCAACGCATTGCCGATAGAGCAGCTCAGGCTCAACTCAAAGAAGAGATGCTACAACTGAAACAGATTGCCAATGAGAAGCACAAGGGCATCGGCAACTTGCAGACTTCGGGCGCTGAACTTAAGCAGAAAATCTTAGATTTATCGGCAAAGAAGATGGCTCTATTGGCTGAATTGAAAGAAGTCGAGGCAGCCTTAACTCATGCCCAACAAGAGGAAAGCCAGCTACCCGATGCCATCAAGGCCCTTCAGCAAGAAAGAGACATCCAGGCTCGCAAAGCCTTGGCCATGAAGAAAAAACTCAAGCCTGTGGAGGGTGCTGCCGATGAAGACATCAAAGAAATGAAGGAAGCCGACCAGATTCGCCTGCGTGCGATATTGGCTATCCAATCCTTGCTAAACTTGTAAATCTTGTCTATTGCATCGGCACTTTATGAGACATTGGCATCCTTATATAATTTTAGCCGATAGGACTATTATCGGCACTTATACTTTTACGCATCCATCCAGATACTAGGGTAATATTTCTTTAAATATTTTCCATTTAATGCTCTGGGAAACACAACCCCTTCGAGGGTTTCTAGAATATATGCGTTACCAGGAACAGACTGATTTATCCGATATGGACCTTCCCAATTAGGAGACCACTTTCCAAACTTTGAACTTTTAGTCCCAATCGGTAAAATCAATTTCCAGACCAGATCTCCATCGGCAAACTCCTTTACCTTCACCTTCTTGTCATACCATCTGGCTACTCTTTTCTTATTTTCTTCGATGCTAACTAAAGCCCTTAACCGATGACCCGCCACATCTTCCAACTCATCCTTCATAAGAGTATCATAATCATCGGCTGTTAGCTGATTTTGAGAACGTATTCGCCTAGAGCCAGTTTTAATTTCCCAAGGCAATACTGCGTCGTGTCCATATACTAACTGATAAGGCGTTACTTTGGTTGCACCATGACATGACATCCGATATGACCACAAGGCTTCATTTAATACTGTATGCCATCTCTTAGGATTTTCTTTAATTTTGCGCTTAATGAGTTTGATGATCCCTTTGTTAGAAGCCTTAGCCTGACCATTAGCTTGAGCATAATATAGAGAAGAATTTAAAACTTTAATTCCCATACCTACAGCAAACTCATCAAATTCTCCCGATGTAAACATAGTACCCTGATCGGTAGTGATAGTTTGAGGAATACCAAATCGGTAAACAATATGCTCTTTCACAAAATCGATCATATTAGCCGATGCCACCTTTTTTAAAGGAATTGCCTCAACCCATTTCGTGAAATAATCGGTAGCAACCAGAATAAATTTATGTCCTTTGCTCGATGGCGGATAAATCTGACCGATGAGATCGATAGCCCATCCTCAGAACGGCCAAGGTTTAATTATAGGGTTCATAGCCGATGCAGGCGCTCTTTGAATATTACCAAACTTTTGACACCCCTGACATCCTTTAAAATATTTAAAACAATCTTCAAGAATAGTCGGCCAATAGTATCCATTCCTTCTGATCATCCACTTCATCTTGAAAGCCGATTGATGCGCTCCACACACTCCTTCATGAATTTCACCCATCAAGCTTTTCGATTCATCACTGCTAACACATCTGAGTAAAACTCCATCTATAGTTCGATAATATAATTCATCATCGAGGAGCACATACTTAGTAGCTTGGAACCTTATACGTCTTTCAATCTTTTTATATGGATCCTTTAAATAATCGACAATCTCCTTTCTCCAGTCATCGGTATCGACTGCCGATGTTAGCACTTCCTGAATAGGCTGATACCCTGAAGCATGCTGAGCTAGTCGATTAGCCTCCTCATTATGCAGTCGAGAAATATGTTCAAGACGAAAATCTCTAAACCCTTTCAACAATTGCAAACATCTTTCATAATACGAAATTAAAACTTCACTTCGGCATTCATAAATCCCAGCCAATTGATTTATAACTAGCATAGAATCACCAAAGATTTCAACAGCATCGGCACGTATCTCCTTCAGCAATTCTAACCCTTTTATCAAGGCTTGGTATTCAGCCTGATTATTTGTCGATGTAGCAACAATCGGCAATGAAAACTCATACTTCCTTCCTTGAGGTGAAATTAACACAATGCCGATACCTGCTCCTTCACCACATGTGGACCCATCGAAGAAAAGTGTCCAAGGAGCAACCTCCAGAGAGTCCACTGTATTACAATGCTGAGTGACAAAATCAGCCATAACTTGCCCCTTAACTGTCTTAGTCGATTCGTAACGTAGTTCAAATTCTGATAATGCTAAAATCCACTTGCCGATTCTACCACTTAATATCGGCATCGACAGCATATACTTGACTGCGTCGTCTTTGCATATGACCGTACATTCGGCAGATAACAAATAATGTCTTAATTTGACACAAGAAAAGTATAAACACAGACATAATTTTTCGATGGCCGAATACCTTGTCTCAGCATCCACTAATCTTCTGCTCAAATAATAAATAACATGTTCTTTCCCTTCAAATTCTTGAATAAGAGCTGAACCGATAACGGTATCATCAGTTGACAAATACAACCTGAAAGGTTTCCCGTGTTGAGGTGGAACTAGCACTGGAGGATTTGTTAAATATTTCTTAATTTCATCTAGGGCTAACTGCTGCTCAGCTCCCCATACAAATTCCTGATCGGCTTTCAATTTAAGTAATGGACTGAAAGCCTTGATCTTACCCGACAGATTAGATATGAATCTTCTAATGAAATTAATCTTACCGATCAAAGATTGCAATTTAGTTTTATTGGCAGGAGCAACCACCTTGTTAATTGCATCAATAGACTTCCTACTGATTTCGATGCCCCGCTGATGCACCATAAAACCCAAGAATTGACCTGCCGATACACCAAATGCACATTTATTAGGATTCATCTTCAATCCATGCTTCCTTGTGCACTCCAGTATCTTTCGTAGATCGGCTAGATGTTTCGTGATACCTCCAGACTTAATCACTACATCATCAATGTAGATCTCCACTAATGTGCCGATGTATTCATGAAAAATAAAGTTCATAGCCCTTTGATAAGTAGCGCCGGTATTTTTCAAACCAAACATCATGACTATCCACTCAAACAACCCTACATGACCTGGACATCTGAAAGCAGTCTTGGGAATATCTTCTTCAGCCATGAATATTTGATTGTAACCTGCATTACCATCCATGAAGCTGATAATTTGATGTCCGGCTGCAGCATCAATCAACAAATCAGCAATCGGCATTGGATAGCCATCCATTGGTGTGGCTTTGTTGAGATTCCTGAAATCAATACAAACACGAAGTTTTCCATTTTTCTTATAAACAGGAACCACATTAGAGATCCACTCTGCATATCGACACTGCCGAATAAACTTTGCCTTAATTAATTTAGTTATTTCGGCCTTAATGTCAGGAAGTATATTAGGGTTGCATCGGCGCGCTGGCTGCTGATGTGGCCGAAATCCAGATTTGATAGGTAACCGATGTTCAACTATCGATTGGTCTAATCCAGGCATCTCAGTATAATCCCAAGCAAAACAATCTTTATACTCTTTTAACAAATCAGTTATTTGCTGCTTATACTTGGAATCTAACTTAGCACTAATAAAAGTAGGTCTTGGCCTATCGCCATCACCAATATCTACTTCTACTAAATCATCTGCCGATGTGAACCCTTGACCTAATTTTCCATCATCGGCAAACCTATCCATTAAAACTCTTCTTCAGAACCGACTGCTTGGATCGGTGGAATTTCATAATCAGCAACTCTATGGAACGCTTTTTCCCAAACTTCTCCTGATATGCATTTAGTTCGCTCATAAGTATCTGATTCTGCCGATGCGATGATATAAGAAGAATCACCAGGGACAACCTCAATCTTATCCCTAATCCACTGTATGAGGCATTGATGCATTGTAGAAGGAACACAACAATTAGAATGAATCCAATCCCTCCCTAGAAGCAGATTATATGCACCCTTGCCATTAATAACAAAGAACGTCGTCGGCAAGGTTTTGCTGCCGATGGTCAATTCAACGCATACTGCCCCTTTAGCCGGTGACACATTGCCTTCAAAATCCTTTAGCATCATATCGGTTTTGGTCAAGTCTTGATCTCCCTTACCAAGTTTCCGATACATCACATAAGGCATAATATTAATCGTAGCCCCTCCGTCGATAAGTATCTTAGATACAGGCTGCCCATCAACTCTGCCTTTCACAAACAAAGCCTTAAGATGGTGTCTCTCGTCATCGGTAGGTTTCTCAAAAACAGCCATCATTGGATCTAGTGTCAACTGAGCTACTTGATCAGAGAGAACAACTTCTTCCTCATTATCAGATAGTGCCAAAAACTCCATCAGCAACATGAATACCATATTAACATCTGCCGATGGACCCTTATTTTTGTGTTTTACCTGCCACTGCTGATGACCAGACCTCTCATTGGAGGAATTTTCCTCTCGGTATAAATTCTCCTGATGCTCACGTTGCATCCTCCTTTTCTGTGTCTTTGTCAGACCCTCCGGGCACCATCGAGGAAACTTGGTTTTCCAAACCGGCTGATAACAGGTCCGAGTTGATTCTACACGGCGTATATTAGGGTCCCTGTAGAATATTTCTTCATCGGGAACTCTTGCGTTTGCCATCTCCTCAAGCTCCTCTTGATTCCTTGGAAAATATCCAGCGCGTTTACCAAGCCTCTCATGTACACTAAGTCTGCCCCCCAGCCGATCATGCACTGATGCTCTGCCTCTGATCGGCTCATTGATAAATAAACCCTGATTGCCAGGTTGAAACCTCCTTTCTGACCGATTGACCCCATAATAACCATTGCACTCAGGGCAATTTTCAACAGTTGGCAATTTAATACCTTCTTCCCAGCAATGGATGAAAAACGGGCACCTCCAATGATCTTTATGCCGATACCATTCTTCCCGACGTCTCTCTTCTTGCTGTTGTCGATATCGGTCCTTACGCTGACGCCAACCCTCCTACTGCCTTCGATGGGTAATCACAATGCCAGGTCGAGGAGGGTTTTTGGAACTACTGCTTTCTCCCAGCAAACCCTTACTTTTTGCATCATCGGTAGTTATCCGATGTTGGGGATCCACTGATGCGTTTTTCTCAGCAGCCTCTGACGTCAATACCTTGGTCTTCCCTTTGGCCTCCAACATATTTGCTAGAAAAGGGTGTTGATCAATTTTCATCGGCTTCTGGGCCTTGGAAGTACCAAACTTAATTCTCTCAGATTCAATAGCTGATTGTAACTGTTACCTGAACACCTTGCACTCATTTGTACTGTGTGAAGTTGCATTGTGCCATTTGCAGTACAAGATCTTCTTCAACTCTTCTGCCGATGGGATCACATGATTAGGTGACAGCTTAATTTGGCCCTCTTGAAGCAGAAGATCAAATATCTTGTCGGCCTTGGTGATATCAAAGGTAAACTTTTCTGGCTCTTTCTGACCAAAGGGACAAGATATTGGCTTTTTATTCTTAACCCACTCAGCTAAGCCGATAACTGGTTCTTCATCAGAATCAGAATCTCCTACTTCTTCAACAAATGATACTTTTTTACTCCAATTCTTTTTAGGTTCAAAAACCCTAGTATCTTGATCAGAGATCCTTTGCACAAGATGACTGAGGCTTTCAAACTCCTGAGAAGCATATCTGTCTTTAAGATGTGGCAATAACCCTTGGAAAGCCAGATCGGCAAGCTGCCGATCATCCAGCACCAGGCTGTAGCACTTATTTTTTACATCTCGTAGCCTTTGCACAAAGCTTTCTACCGATTCATCATTACGCTGTCTCAATTTTACTAAATCGGTAAGCTTCTTTTCATGGATTCCAGCAAAGAAATACTTATGAAATTGTTTTTCTAGATCAGCCCAAGTAATAATAGAATTTGGTGGTAATGAAATGAACCATATAAATGTCGATCCAGACAAAGATGATGAAAATAATCGAACTCTTAATTCATCTCTACTAGCTGCCTCTCCACATTGAATAATGAAGCGATTGACGTGTTCCATTGTTGATGTATCATCTTGCCCAGAGAATTTAGTGAAATCTGGTACCTTGTACCGATTTGGGAGAGGAATTAAATCACATGCAGGAGGGTATGGAGTCCGATAAGAATAAGTATTGACCTTGGGCTTTATCCCAAACTGATCCTTCATAATTTCTGCTATCTTATCGGACCAAAAAGCATCAGCCTCCTGCTGACGAACTGGCTAAATTTCTACAGGAGGTACCTGCTGATATCCCTCCACATATCTTTGTGGCCCACGATCTCCAGCAATCAGCACGAGGTAACGAAAGCTCTTCCTCTAGTGAGAGTGTGTTGATGCAAAAGTGGATCTGCAAACACAAAGGGCTAATACCCGAATCGATATCCAAAGCGTGCCAGTCGATTTGACCTGTTAATCGACAAGGATGAAGATACGAGCACTTTGGTCCTGACAACAGCGATACGCCTGGAAGTCACGGCCAAGAGGTACTCACGCGGAACTCGAGAATCACCGAAGGTCGCACTGAAGCGATGCAGCTCGCCGAATCAATGAGAACTCGTAAAAAGGAAAAAAAATATGCAAATTGACGAAGTCGCCGAAAAGTAAGTAGATGCAAATAGGAGTAAAAATTGGTTTTGATATTGATTGATATATCTTCTCTTACATTGCCCCTCAATCTATATTTATACCCTGATCTAAAGAGACATAACCAAATACGACTAGGACACCAAGTCCATATCTAAGGAAACACGTGACTCTTACATGAATCATACTCTAACAAATATAGAAAAGGAAATCAACTCCTATCTATTTCCCTGTCCGCCTCAATTACGATGGAATTCTCACCGACCTCCTTTCCATCGGCATACTTCCTGTTTCATCGGCAGTAGTTTTCAAGCCTTCCCTCATCGGCATCGACAATAACATCTCCAACCTTATCGGCAACGCCCGAGTCTAAATCAACCTTTCCATCGATCACCACCATTCATCGGCAACCATCTTTACAAGCTGATTTTCATCGGCTGTCAGCGTATACAGTAACTTTCCTCCTACCGATTAGCCCACTCTGATCATTTTGACACGTGCAAAAAACGGTGTCAACAGAGTGATAGTGATGATGATATGCCTTTTTATCATGAACTTGTGCAAGAAAATCTTAATTATGCTAAAGCTTGCACTAGTCAACAAAAGAAGCTCAAAAGTTTTAAAGAAAAGCTAGATAGTTCACGAAAAGCATACAAAACCTTGCTTGAATAATATAAGAACTTTGCTAATCTCAATGTTGAACTATCTACTAAAATTGAGAAACTTGAGACAAGTGCAACAACAAATACATGCACAATCAATGATGAGCAACTCTTAAAGAAAAATGAAAAAATAAAAGAAAAGTTAGCTAGCTCACAAGAAGCATATAATAGTTTGCTTGCTAAAATGGAAACCATGTGCAAACATTGTGATGAGCTAACTAATAAAGTTGCTAATCTTGAAGCCGTTAGCACAACCCCCACCATGGCATCTAAAAAGAAAAGTTCTATCATTAACATGTCTAAAAAGGATGCCTCTACTTCTTGTAATGATTCATGTTTAGACTCACCTTTGTGCAACCAAGTTTGTGTTGAGAAAGTTGTTGTAGATACATGCACATAAGAGGTTGCAAAGGAGAATGAGCAACTCAAGCAAGAAGTAGCTCGCCTCACCAAGGACTTGACTCAAGTGAAAGGCAAGGCGAAGCAAACCCAACTTCATCAAGATAACACCGTCAAGGGAGTGAAGAAGCTTGATGAAGGACAAACCGTGGTTTGTTACGTGTGCCACAAGGAAGGTCACAAGTCCTATGAGTGCAAGGTGAAGAATGGGGGAGGAGCAAAGAAGAAGGAGAAAAAGCAAACAAGCAAGCTCTCCAACACCTACACCAACAAGGTGGACAAGAAGGCCTCTACACCTTATCTCTTGAAGAAGAAGAAAAATGATAAGGTGGTGGCCATCAAGGTGAACATGCAAGCCAACAATGGGGTCAAACACTTTTGGGTGCCAAAGGAAATCATTTCAAACATGAAGAGCACCAAGAAGGTTTGGATCCCGAAAGGGAAGTGAGAAGTCCGTCGGACTTCGGGGAATTTGGAGACTTGGCAAAGTGTGGGTGCATTTTATGGGGTGCATCATGATGGACAAAATCATTTCTAAGTGGGTTAGTGAATACTATAGACCCAAATTCCCCTTCCCATGTTAGGTAACTAGATGTTATTACTTTTTAATTGGTACATCTTTAAATTGGTATTTCTTACAAATTGATATCTTAAGCATCTAGTTACTCTTCATGCCTAGGTTTGCATTTGCATGCTTATATCTTTTGTCATGCATACACTAGGTATATTTTATGGTAGGCTTGCTCGGTCTCTTTTTAACCCTTGGAGCAAACCTACATGGTTCAAAATTGTTTAGGAACACGGCACATAGCTTGTCTTACTATTGTTCATCTAATATGTGCCAAAGTCCAAATTGTAGATAATCTCTCCCGAATATCTATTTTGAAAATGATTCTCACATTCATGAGATGTCATCTTTCAAGTGGTATTTTTGATTCTAAAATCAATATGCATAATTTCTACAAAGTATTCTACATTTGTGTGCACATATTTAGGGGGAGTAATTCTACAACTTGGATGCTTTGAGACTAACACTTTTTCAAATGGTATCAATTTTTCAAACCTATCACATGTGTAGTAGTCTCATTGTAAGGAAATTGAAGTCCCCGGAGTTAAGCATCATTCTTCAATTGGCATCATCATGTTGATTTCATTTCATATTTATATGCTTTCTCCATGCATTATATAGATTAAACTCTCTTGTGCAATAAATTGCTAATTATGCATATGCTTTGCTTTCTACCATATGTATGCATACATTTAGGGGGAGCTTAGTCTATATAATGTGAGAGTCAAATTTTGTGATCCATTTCACTCTATACACAAAGGATCATGAAATTTGACCCTCCCTTGTGCTACTAATGTCTTCCTTTTCGGTGTTTGACGCCAAAGGGGGAGAATTTGAAGGACCAAAGGCAAGCATCAAGTTGATGTCTACAAGTGGTAATGGTCCGAGAAAGGGAGGAAAGTGGATTATGGATTAGTCTAAGTAATGGTAAAATTTGTAGGAATCCATAATGCCACATGGGGGATTTTTGCAAGGGCAAGATAATCTTTCATTTAGTTTTAATTGGTATCTTACAATTGATTTCAATTGGTATCCCTTAATATCATATATGATTTCAATTGGTATCTTTAAGTATCAAATAAACTTGCCCTTTGCATTGCATCCTAGCAAGTAGGTAGTTTTTAACTAGCAAGTAGGTAGTTTTTAACTTCCAAATTCTTATTATTTACTTGCTTTGGTCGTGTTGGCATCAATCACCAAAAAGGGGGAGATTGTAAGGAAAATGGACCCTTGGCCCATTTACTTTGGATTTTGGTGTTTGATGACTAACACAACCAAATTGGACTAATGAATTTGCAAGTGTTTGTTTTGTAGTTCAATAGGGTGCAAGACGTAACTTGGACGAAGGCGACATGATGATCTGATGATCAACACCTTAAGCAAGACCTTAGGAGCACAAGAAAAGACCCAAGAGATCAAGCAAAGTCCAAGCATGAAGATTGGAACCAAGCCGTATGCAAGATCGTGAAGAAACGAGCTCGCAGAGGCGACCGGACGCTGGTGGCTCAGCAGTCGGGACGACTGGACGCTGGACTGGTGGCTCGGCAGTTGGGACAACTGGACGCTGGACCGGTGGCTCTGCAGTCGGGACGACTGGACGCGGGCGGCGAAACCGACCGGACGCAGGGAAGCAGCATCCGATCGAGTACAGAGAGGTTCCAGAACGGCAAAACTGCGACCGGACGTGTCCGGTGGTAGGTGACTGGACGCTGGCAGCGTCCGATCAGTGGTTCGTGGTTCAACGGTCGGGACGACCGGATGCGTCCGGTCAGGACGATTCAGCGTCCGGTCAGTAGCAGAATTGCGGGAGTTCGACCCCAACGGCTACTTTCTCAGTGGGGCTTATAAATACAACCCCCAACCAGCCATTTGAGAAGCGTGGAGCTGAGGAAACATACCAAGGGTGTTGATACACCATTTTAGTGATCTCCACTTGCATAGAGCTGAGTGATTCATCAGGTGATTAGCGTAGGTACTTTGCGAAGTGCTTAGGTTGATTAGACCATCGCTCATGTGCTTGCTCTAGGTTTAGGCCTAGTGTTTAGTGATGTTTGCATACCTCTTACCACTCGGTGCTTGCGAGCACCATTGTTGTACATCGAAGGGGCTTGAAGTCTTGTGAGATCACACCAACCGCGTTTGTGGTGTGGCCGCCATCGTGTACCGGAGGGAACAAGGCCCACGGTGTTTCGGCCGGAAGCTTGATAGTGAAGACGGCGGGGAGCATCCGGGAGAGGCTTGTTGGAAGGCACGTTGGAGACCCACTTGCGCGTGGGGAAGGCCCGAGGCTATCCACGGAGTTACCCGACCAGGAGCTTGGCCCTTACGAGGGATTCCTTGCGAGGGGCTCCAACGAGGACTAGGGGGAAGCTTGCTCGCTTCTCGATACCTTGGTAAAAATACCGGAGTCGTCGATGGGAGTTTGCATATCTCTACCTTGCTCTTTAGCTTCCATATTTACATTGATTACTTTACTACATTTGCGGTAGAGATAGCAACACACTAGCAAAACCATAGTTGCACATCTAGATAGTTTATCTATTGCATAGGTTTTTCTAGGGTTAGAAAAAGAGGCCATAGTTTTGGAGTTAGAATTTTAAGTTGCCTAATTCACCCCCCCCCTCTTAGGCGTCACGGTCCCCTTCAGAGCACTTGATTTCTTTGTCAAGCCGTTTGGATTTGTGTCTATTACTCTTGGGGCTTTGCTCCTAACCAGCTAGGCGTCGCACAAGAGGCTCCATCTTGTGGAAGAGCCTTGAGAAGTTTATATTACCCTTGACTTCCTAGTGGAAACCTCTAGTGACCTTTGTGGTTGCTTTGAGAGAGGCAAGGAGATGAAAAAGACTTTGACCTTTATGGTCACCTCAACAACGAGGACGTAGGAGCTCCTTTGTGGGGTTGCTAAACCTCGGGATAAATCCTTGTGTCTCACATGCTTATTGTTGTTGAGATTTGTGCTATCACTTTTATTCTTGTTTGTCTCTTCCTCCCCAAAGATTTTCTTAGGGTTTGGACTCGATCTATGGTGTGGTGATCTTTCGGCATCAAAGGAGCAACCCCAACATGTTACCTTACCACTAGGAAGTGGGGTTGTAAGTTATCAAAGTCACAAAAATAATTTTTGCACTTGTAGTACATTTCTCTTAGGCGTTGAGACTTCTGATAGTTTGCGCCGGAACTTCTGACAACGTCGGGAGTTCCGACCCAAACTGTTGGGACTTCCGACAGTTGCTAACAAGTGACTTTGAGTTTTGTGTATAATTTTTTAGATACGCTTATTCACCCCCCCTCTAAGCATTGTTTAGATCCTTTCAATTGGTACCAAAGTAAGGTCTTCTTTTAGCGCTTCACTGCGTGAGAAGAAACAATGTTGGAGTCTGACAAGATGCAAGCCGATGCCGCTGAGATGGCCAAGAAGATAGCTGAAGAGTTGATGGCTGCTCAAGTCAAGTTTTTCCAAGATGAAATGAAGAGGATGCAAGATGAGATAAGCAAGATGAAGGAAGAATAAAGCAAGAAGGTTGATGATGCAATAAGTGGCAAGAATGATGCAACAAGTGGCAATAATGAAGCAAACAAAGATGCCGCTAGTGATGTTGGAGCCGGTGAGCATGCTCATGGAAAGGGAATATATTCAAACGTGAACTTCGACTATGGACAACTCATCAAAGGTTCACCTCTACATACTTCTTCCGTCAACATTGGCAAGCCACCTCACTTTGATGGAACAAGATACACCAATTGATCCTACAAGACGAAGATGCATCTCATTGCCGTAAGACTTTGGGAAGTTGTAGATGTTGGTGTGATGATTCCTACCGATGAAGATAGAGAGATAACTCCAAAAGAAGTGCACAATCTCCATCAAAATGCACAAGCCGTAGCATTGCTTGTGTCAAGCCTAGGTCCGGATAAGTTTAGAAAGGTGAATGGAATGGAAAGTGCAAAGCAAATTTAGGATACTTTGAAAGTGTCATTTGAAGGAGATAAGAGTGTGAGAAAAGGCAATATTGAGTTACTTCATGGTGAATTGGAAAGATTTGTGTTCTTGCAAAATAAAACAACATAATCCATGTTTGATAGGCTTATGGCATTGGTCAACTGCATAAGACCTTTTGGAAGCACCGAATGGGATGACAACAAGGTTGGTAGAAAGATGTTTAGAACCTATAGAACCAAGAACAATATGCTAGTATCCATGATCATGGAAAGGTCCGGTTATGATGAAATAACACCCTAAGAAGATCTTTCAAAGCTCAGGCATCATGAGTGTCTAGATGAAGATGCAATCAATGCTCACAATCAAAATCCTAATGCAATGGGGTACAACAAGAGTATGTTGGTGCCCAAAAGAGAAAGAAGATTATGAGGAGTGTTTGGGTGCCCAAGTTTTATGTGACTAACCCCCTAGACCCAAATCCTTTTGGATACCTAAAACAAAAGCTTGAATTGTTTATGTAGGAATATTCCTCCGGTGGAACATGTTGGGTGGTGGATAGTGGATGCACTAATCATATGACCAGAGAAAAGGACATGTTCACATCATTTCAACCTAGTCATGACCAAAGTGGAAACATTGTGTTTGGTGACAATGGAAAGGAGAAGTTCTCGGTTTGGGTAAAATTGCTATCTCAAATGATAATTCCATTTCTAATGTTTTACTTGTGAATTCATTGAGATATAATTTGTTGCCTGTTTCACAACTTTGTGAGATGGGCTACAATTGTCTCTTTACGGATAAGGGTGTGAAAGTCTATAGAAGGGAGGATTCCTCAATTGCATTTATGGGTCATTTAAAAGGGAAACTCTATCTAGTTAATTTCACATCAAATAGAGTAAATTCTGAGACTTGTTTAATGGCAAAATCTAGCATAGGTTGGTTATGACATCGCCGACTTGCCCATATTGGGATGAGGAACTTGGCCAAACTTTAAAAAGGCGAACACATCCTTGGACTAACAAATGTTTCTTTTAAGAAAGATATAATTTGTAGCGCATGCCAAGTGAGAAAGCAAGTTAGAGCTAAACATCCTGTCAAGAATGTTGTGACAACCGAAATGCCATTGGAATTGCCTCACATGGACATATTTGGACCCGTCACTTATATAAGCCTTGGTGGTAACAAATATGGTTTCATAATTGTTGATGATTATTCTCGTTTCACTTGGGTATTCTTTTTGCGTGACAAGAGTGAAGTACATGGCATCTTCAAGAAGTTTGTAAAAAGAGCTCAAAATGAGTTTGATGTCAAGATCAAGAGTGTTAGAAGTGACAATGGGACAGAGTTTAAGAACACCAACTTTGAAGAGTTCCTTGATGAAGAAGGCATCAAGCATGAGTTTTCGGTTCCATACACTCCACAACAAAATAGTGTTGTAGAGAGGAAGAACCAAACACTCATAGAAGCCGCAAGAGCAATGTTGGATGAATACAATACTCTAACCAACTATTGGGCAGAAGTGGTCAACACGGCATGTCATGCCATCAACCGCTTATATCTACACAAGAAAAGAGAAAAGATCACCTATGAACTTCTAACCGGTAAAAAGCCTAAGGTGCACTACTTTAGAGTTTTTGGATCCAAGTGTTTCATACTTAACAAGAAATCCAAAAGCTCAAAGTTTGCACCAAAGGTTGATGAAGATTTCATGCTTGGTTATGGTACTAATGAACATGGATATGGTGTTTTCAATAAAACCACTGGTTTAATTGAAATCGCGGTAGACGTGACTTTTGATGAAACCGACGGCTCTCAAAAGGAGCAAGTCAATGTTGATATTGTAGGTAATGAAGAAGCTCCACACAAAGCAATCAAGAAGCTTGCCATTGGTGAAGTAAAGCCCATCAAAGACAAAGATGAAGAACATGTTGTGCATGTTGATCTTGATCCAACCATTCATCATGTTTCATCCAATAAACATAGTGAAGCTTCTGCAACAAGAAATAATCAAGATGGGAGATCAAATGAAGCACAAGGTCATTCTCATGAAGATGGTGTCAATAATGAGCAAGCTCAACCTCAACGCAACAATGAAGAAAGAAGTGAAGTCAACCCTTCACAAGCTCATGGTTGTGATCCTCCAATCGGTCATGATCATGATGATGATGGCCCCATCCAAAGATTAACTCAAGTGCCACATCCTAGAGTGCATCAATCCATTCAATGGGATCATCCCGTTGATAACATATTGGGGAGCATTCGATGAGGGGTAACTACACATTCCCGTTTAGCAAGTTTTTGTGAACATTACTCGTTTGTTTATCCTTTAAAACCTCATAGAGTGGAAGAGGCACTTGATGATCTAGATTGGATGATAGCCATGCAAGAGGAGTTGAACAACTTCACTCGGAATGAAATTTGGTCCTTAGTGGAAAGGTCCAAGCAAAATGTGATTGGAATCAAGTGGGTCTTCAGTAACAAGCAAGATGAGCATGGCATTGTGACAAGGAACAAGGCAAGGTTGGTGGCTCAAGGATTCACTCAAGTTGAAAGCTTGAATTTTGGGGAGACCTATGCACCGATGGCAAGGCTAGAATCAATTCGTATTCTACTTGCTTATGCCGCACATCATGATTTCAAGCTATATCAAATGGATGTGAAAAGTGCATTTCTCAACGGCCCCCTATCTGAGTTGGTGTATGTGGAGCAACCACCGGGCTTTGAAGAGCCCAAGTACCCCAACCACGTCTACAAGCTCGATAAGGAACTCTATGGGCTCAAACAATCCCCTAGAGCTTGGTATGATTGCTTGAAGGATTTCCTACTCAAACATGAGTTTGATATAGGAAAGACCAATGCTACTTTATTTACTTGTAAAGTTAATAATGATATCTTTGTTTGCCAAATATATGTCGATGACATAATATTTGGTAGTACTAATGTGGCTTTTATGAGAAATTTAGTAGGATTATAACGAATAGGTTCGAGATGTCCATGATGGGAGAGTTGATGTTCTTCCTTGGATTTCAAATGAAGCAACTCAAGGATAGCACGTTCATAAGTCAAACCAAGTACACCAAAGACATGTTGAAGAAGTTTGACATGGACAAGCCCAAGCCCATCAAGACACCTATGCCAACCAATGGACATCTTGATCTTGATGAAAGAGGAAAGGATGTCGATCAAAAGGAATATCGCTCCATGATTGGATCCCTCCTTTACCTTTGTGCATCTAGGCCCGATATTATGCTTAGTGTGTGCATGTGTGCAAGATTTCAAGGTAATCTGAAAGAATGTCATTTGATGGCTGTTAAGAGATTTTTTGGGTATTTAGTGCACACTCCTAATCTTAGAATGTGGTATCCCAAGGGCTCCACTTTCGAGTTACTTGGCTACTCTGATTCGGATTATGCCGGTTGCAAAGTAAATCAAAAGAGTACTACAGGGACTTGCCAATTTATTGGCCGGTCTTTGGTATCTTGGAGCTCTAAGAAGCAAAACTCTGTTGCTTTGTCCACCGCCCAAGCCGAGTTTGTGGTGGCCGGTGCATGTTGTGCCCGACTACTTTGGATGAAGCAAACTCTTAAAGACTTTGGTTGTGAGCTAACCATGATTCCCCTTTTGTGTGACAACGAGAGTGCCATTAAGTTGGCAAACAACCCCATAAACCACTCTCGAACAAAGCACATAGACATCCGGCATCACTTTTTATGAGACCACAAAGCAAAAGGAGATATTGCAATTCACCATGTGAGCACCAAAAAAGTAACTAGCCAATATCTTCATAAGGCCCCTAGATGAGTTAAGATTCTGTGCTTTGAGGAGTGAGCTAAATATCATTGATTCTCATGACGTGGCTTGATGTCTTGCACATACTTTATTTGATCTAGTTAGGAGAAAAGAATTGAGAAAATATTATGTGACACTTTCAAAATCTATTTTATAATTTTCATGAGTGACTATTGCTTTATGATGGTTGAATAAAATGTAGTCACTTGTTAAAATGTTAGTGTCCATCATATTTTTACCCCACATGGTGTAAAGCTTTCAAGTTTGGGAGTTTTCTAGTTTCCCTACGTCGGAAGTCCTGACGATGGTCAGAACCCCCGACGACCGGAAGTCTAGGACCAACGTTGGGAGTCCCGATGCAGACCTGAGCTGTTCATTTTGACTACGCCATGTCTTTAACCTAGGGTTAAAATCCCGTTACCTAGCCCAACCAATTTTACCATAGTCATTTCTCCCTCCCTCCCCATACTCCCGTCACCCCACAGCCGCCCCTCGCGCCGCCTCCTCACGCCACCCTCGATCCTCCTTGCGCCGCCGCATCACGCCCCACCCAAAGCTTTGGCCCCCATCCTTATTGACTTTGCACCGCCGGGGGTCTTGTCGGCACTCCCGACCTCTCCGCCCCCTCTCCACCACCTGTGCTCTGCTCTTCTTCCTCGGCTCGATGGTGGGGATTCCATTCGTGGAGATGCTCGTGCTCAAAGATTTGTTCATGGCCTGCGGATTTCATTTTCCTTCGTCTTCTTCCCCTCTCTCAAGCTACAACCTCCATGGTGCCCTAACTTCCAATGTACCTTGGATACTGCCTCTATTGTTTTTCCCTTTCTCCTCCTCTACCTTCCTTGTGTGGATGCATGTCTTGATGTGGCATATCGTGAATGGATTCGTGACCTCGTGCGTCGAGAGTCCCAGTCCCTGCCGGAAGTCCAGACCGTTGGGACTTCCAGCTCCGGCCAGGAGTTCAGACTCCAAGGTCACCCATCCATTCATGCTACTCCATGTCTAGATGTTTGTTCTCTTCTATTTGCCTTGATTCTTAGTTTTGCTTCATGTTTCTCACAGCCATGGACGGCGGTAGACCCTCTCGCCGCAAGGAGAAGCAGTCTAAGCACAATCAAGACCGTGCCGCTGCACCCAAGCCGACTGACCACGCCAAGGCATCTTATCCCCGTGATGGCGCTGGTGTTTCTCATGCCCAAGCCAAGCATGCACGTGGTTGTGGTGCTCAAGGCTCGACTGCCGTTCCTCCACCTCCTCCGGCCCATGCCTTTACTGGAGATGATCTAATAGTGGATGCTGAGGAAGAAGCTCTCGAGCGAGCAGGCTACACTATCGTCACTAAGGTTACGAGTACACCATGTCAAGGCCCTGTTTTCTTTAGTGAGCTTGCTATTTTTATGGTCCTCTGCCAGTCATATGGGAGCCCCAGCTCACTCCTGATCCTACTGATGGTTTCACACCTCTTCTGCTAGTTGACTACCGTCACAGGGTCCAGGACATCAAGTCCTTGAGAGGTAGAAATTTGTATGCTGAAGAAGAGAAGGATCTCTGCCTTGAGTATCATTTCTGGCATCCTTTTCACTTTGATTACTATGAGTCCATTCTCTACAACAAGTTTCTGAAGAAGAGGGAGCCACCGATCCTTTAGAGAAGGTTATTGATGCTTATTCCCTTGGTCTATTCAAGGAGCTTGAGCTAGAGTAGATGGTTCATGATATTCACTCAATGGGGCTATCCTACCTAATGGCGTTTTAGAAGCATTGGAACAATGAGATCATCTGTCAGTTTTATGCTTCCTATCACCATGAGAAAGACCCTAGCAGTGCCATTGACATTATTCATTGGACCACAGAAGGCAAGCACTACAAGGTGGATTTCATTACCTTTTCTCGCCTTCTTGGTTTAGGTCACACCGATCGTACTGCACCTAAGCTTACTAAGTATGAGGATGTGGCTTTACAGGAGTATCAGCACATGTACCTTGATGGACATCCAGCTAATGGACAGACCATGTATCTGAAGCCCTACTACTATGTTCTGAACAACATCCTACAATAGATTTTGTATCCAAAGCGTGGTGACTCCACTTTCCTTCGTGATGACTCTCAGATGGTGCTTTAGCGCTTTGGTGATGATTTTTAGCAGTTTTCCATTAGCCGATACATTTGGAACAAGATACATGATGCCAGTGAGGATCCTATGAGGCACCTTCTATATGCCCTCAACATTATGCATGTGATTGAGCAAGTATCAGGCATGTGATTCCCAGCACACGCTCCTCAATATTTCTAACAAGACTTCTATCACAGCTGCAAGGGACTTGAAGAAGAAAGCTGATGTAGCCAAAGGCAAAGGCAAAGGTCCTTCAGGCTCTCGCTCTCACTGTGGTGCTTCTCCTCCTGCTGCTTCTTACTCTTCTAGTGCCGAGCCACTCTCTTCTTCCTCCTCTAGTAAGAAGCCCAACGAGTTTAAGTTCCTCATGACCTACATGTTTGTATAGTGTTGTGCTAGTGCTCAACGTGAGCATGACATGCAAGAGAGGTTCTATCATTTGGAGCAGCAGGCTAGTATTGAATCTTCTCCTCCACCACCGTTTGTGCCTCCCCGTGATCCTTTGGCTCTTTATGATGAGGCGTGTGCGGCATATGAGGACGATGCTGCTTCTCGCCCTCATGGCAAGAGCAAGGCCACTACAGAGGACAAGACTACATCGAGGAAGATGATGATGACGACGATGACGATGGTGGTGATGATGGTGACCATGATGATGAGGAGGACTATGAGGACGAGTAGTCATTTCTTTCACGCGGCCTACCCCTTTTGGCACTTGTTGACAAAGGGGGAGTGTTAGGCTTTGATCTATCATGTAATAAGTTAGTTGGTCACTTAGTTTTAAGACTTTAAAACTTTTAGCTTGTATGAACTATGTCGTGTGGTGGCTAGTATGTGATAGACAACTATATATGTGTTTGTGGTGGATGATTGTAGAACAAGTAATGGTTATCTATCTATCTTATTAGCTTGTGCTTGTATCTACTTGTGATGATGAATGTTTTATTTTGGATGGCCATGTATTGCTTCAAGTTTCTACTTTGAATTCTTAGCCATCACATTCTCTTTTACTTGTTGTGTGAATATAACATGTCATATTGCATCTGTTTTTCACGGATGTATATTTGTTCACACACATTTGTTGCACCCCACGGATTACAAAATTTAGGGGGAGCTTTTGTTTTGATGTATGCAAATCATGTATAGATGATTCTCATTGAAATTCAATTTCATGCATACATCAAGGGGGAGCACTTCATAAATTTTGGGGTTAAAAAACTTTAAATTCTTTTATTCTTATAAAAGTCTAAGTTGGTTGTCATCAATTATAAAAAAGGGAGAGATTGAAAGTGTATTTGCCCCCTATGTGGGTTTTGGTGTATTGATGATATCCAAATTAGAGACTAATGTGATCTTAATGAGATATGTCGCAACAATTAGTCCCGTGAAAGATTTAAAGAGTTGATAAATATGAAATGGTGTCCCTCAATTCTTGTAGTTGAAAAAGCATCGAACTCAAAGCTGATCTTCAAGTTTACATTTTATGCTTTTGAGTTTAGGTATGTCGTACTATAAAGAGGGATGCAAACTTAATTGGTCTGAGGAAGATAGAGTGCTCAAGTATAAAATTAAAATCAAAGAGAGACACTATAGCACTTCACGAGCATGTAGAATAGTTTTTGATGACTTTTGGTGTCAGAAGTCCCAACGTAAGCCAAAACTCCCGACCGTCGGAAGTCCCGACGTAAGGCGGAACTCCCGACCGTCGAAAGTCATGACTCACGTGGGAAGTCCTGACGCCTAGGCACTTAGCCTGCGCGGTGACTACGGCCGTCAGAAGTCCCAACGTGAGTTGTCACTCCCAACAGTCTGAAGTCCTGACCTAAGTCGGGAGTCCCGACACCTAGACCTAGATGGCTAGCTGACTGCGTCCGTCGGAAGTCCCGACGTACATCGGGAGTCCCAACCGTTAGAAGTCCTGACTCAGGTCAGGAGTCCCGACACCTGGCCACCTGGTTGCCCTACAGACCACGCGCGTTGAAAGTCCTGACGTATGTCGAGAGTCCTGACGTACATCGGGAGTTACGATGTTGACGTGTTCATAATGACTTTGACCTTGCATGAACAGTGTTTTCTTTATAGGTTGGTTTTCTACCTTGAGTATAAATAGCTCTCTCCTCTCTTCTAACCGTTACTCTCTCATTCTTTGCGACCTACTCACGGCCAAAACAGCTCTCAAGCATTTAAGACTCCCCTCTCCTCTCCCCTTTGCTCCAATCTTCGATCCCCCTATGGTGTTTAGTGAAAGGAGAGTGGATTGAGTGAGACCATCACTTTGGCAAGCTTGAGCACTTGATTTCTTCGTCAAGCCGGTTGGATTTGCGTCTATTACTCTTGAGGCTTTGCCCTTAGCCGGCTAGGCATCGTCCAAGAGCCTCCATCTTGTGGAAGAGTCTTGGGAAGTTTGTATTATCCTCGATTTCTTAATGGAAACCTCGAGTGACCTTTGTGGTTGCTTTGAGAGAGGCAAGGAGATGAAAGAGACTCCGACCTTTGTGGTCACGTCAACAACGAGGACATAGGAGCTCCTTTGTGGGATTGCTGAACCTCGGGATAAATCCTTGTGTTCCGCGTGCTTGTTGTTGTTGAGACTTGTGCTATCACTTTTATTCTTGTGTGTCTCTTCCTCCCCAAAGATTTTCTTAGGGTTTGGAATTATCTACAGAGTGGTGATCTTTCGGCGTCAAAGGAGCAACCCCAATGCGTTACCTTACCACTAGGAAGCTGGATTGTAAGTTATCGAAGTCACAAAATTTCATTTTAGCACTTGTAGTACATTTTCGTTGGCGTCGGGACTTCTGACAGTTTGCGCCGGAACTTCTGACGACGTCGGGAGTTCCGACCCAAACTATCGGGACTTCCGACAGTTGGTGACAAGTGACTTTAAGTTTTGTGTAGAATTTTTTAGATATGTCTATTCACCCCCTCTAGGTATTGTTTAGATCCTTTCACATTTCCACCTCTATTTTCTGTTTTTATTTTTTGTACATACTCCCTTCATCTAAAAAGAGTGTAATTCTAGCTTCCTCCCCATTCAATCAATCAAAAGGTTGACTAACTCTATAAAAAATTACTAATATTTATTATATCAAACAAGTAGCATCAGATTAATCATAAAATATATTTTTATAGTAAACAAATTTTGAGAAACATTAATGTCGATGTTATTTTCTATAAATTCAATCAAACTTAAGATGCGTCCATCAGGCATGGCCCTTAATAAGTTGTTTCATTTCTGTCGGTAGTCTATCTTTTTATCTTTAACATCTACTTACTACTATAATAATAATAATCATTTGAGTGCCTACAACATGTTTGTTTCGTGTTCCACAAAGATGTGTCCTAATCTTGTACTCTCTCTCTCTCTCCCAAAGTAGAAGACGTTCTCGCTTCGTGGGAAGTCAACTTTTTTTTACTTTGACCAATTATATATAAAAGAATATTAATATTTATAATACATAATTAGTATCATTAGATAGATCGTTGAATATACTTTCATAATTAACTTATTTGGAGATATAAATGGTGCACGCATTCTCTACAAACCTAGTCAAAATTGAGAAAATTTGAACTTCATGCATTTCATAACGTCATCTTTTTTTGGGACGAAGGGAGTAGTCAATTGTATTTAACGATTTTTCATAAAAAATCTGTATTTAATGGCCAACAAACAATCCTTGTGAACACTGATGAATGCATTTTATAGTAGTGTCCAAATTAGTGAGTCCATGATAGAAAAGATTATATTAGCTTGGTGTTTTCTTAAGAAAAAAATCAGTTTGCGAGCGGCATGATCTGCATGTGCTCGAACATGTTTGAGTTGTTAATACACTTGATCATTACCTAAAACATGTTGAAACATTACGCCAAACTTTCCCAACAGGTAGCTTTCATGCAACTAAAACGTGCTAACGCAGCACTATGCGACGCTCTAGTGTGAGCTCTGTTTCCAACTTTGATACTTCTCAGAAGCTAGATAGCTTGTACATAAACTCTCGATCTAGATGATATATACGTACTACCTTCAGTAGCAAACACATGTTGTTCATTTGTTCTAATCGGTAGGTTTTGCTTAGCAACAACCAAAGCCTCTGGTGAGACGTACGGTTTATTAGGAGAATTATGCAAAATCAACATGTAACAATATAAAATGACCATATATAAGGACGTCTTTAGGACGAGAAACAACTGTACATTTTTTCAGCCACCGGATTTCTTTAATTGACGATTGGGATCCTTGGCTCTATCAAACTCGTGCTTGTGTACTTTATAGTTTATAATACGGTTTTGGGGTGCACATAGCGAATTTCTTGGTAAGTATAGTTTGCTATGAAAGCGCCAAGTTCACAACTGATGGATACCTTTTAATTTTCCCAATGTTAATCCCACTAACCTAGCCCAAGCACAACCTGACCCAGCAATGCAAATGCCAGAAGCCCACACACAATTGCCCTATTCGTTTGGCTGATAAGCCATGACTGAAAGTATTGCTGACTGATTTATTGTGAGAGAAAAATATTGTTCGTTGGCTGAAAAAGCATGGTTTATAAGCCAAGCGAGCAGGCAATTACCGGTTGCAATGTCTGGGTTCATCATCAGCTACGTATTTCAAACCAGCTAGCTCGAAAACAGCTCTCCTCTCAACACCACCATGGGAATGGTAGTCCTTCCAGGGCAAACAAACAGCGGCATAAACAACTAACAATTCTACTCTATTATATATATTAATTTATTTACAATTGCTAGGAGGAGCGTTACATCATCGCTGATGAAAGCCATGGCCTAACTGCGCGCGCAGAATAAGAAACTGTGGAATAATGCTTGGCGAGCACGAGAGGACGCTAGCTCAATGCTTGGCGAGCACGAGAGGACGCTAGCTCTGATGAGCTGCTTTTGTCCCCACTTTGTGGAAAATAGAATGGTCATTTTCTTGATTAGACTCTGCAGAGTTGCTTGTATACTTTAGCTTAAATTGTCATGTGCATTCATGTTGGGTTGATGAGAATTGAAGATATTCTGCATTCTTAAGTTTTGCAATGCAAGATGCGCGTGCGTCGCAAGTTAAGTTACACGTCTTTATTATCACTGACTTCCAATGGGCGTCAAAGAAGCAACAGGATTGCAATTTTATCTAATAATAAAAAGGAAAAAAATGGGACGCATCGAGTGGCAGAGCCAGCGCTCGGTCACTCTGAGACCACCTAGGCTTGGCGGTGAAGTATAAAGGAAAATTTTGAATAAAAGACCTTATTTTTTTAGAAAAATATTTTGTATAATGAGAATTGTTAGAGATTATTTTTTTAGCTCTACCACTGGACGGACCTACGGAGCAAGCGAGGGCACGTACCAGCACTCGGATTTCATTATGTTTTTATTTAATGGCCATAATCCTTATTTAGTGAAATTATTAAGAAACTATATACTATCGATAATGATAGGACGAGGATGCCCATCTGTTCGGACACACTCACTCAAAAAAAAAACTTACCACATGTGGCCATCCGTTCATTCCACTCTGCCTGCTGTCGCGCATCCCATTCTGTGCCACGCTGCGCTCACTCCGCCACGCCACTGCCACCATCCCCTACGACGCCTCCATCCCTTGTCGTGCCCCTCTGGTGTGCCGCCGCCGCCATCCCCCCGCGGCACCATGCCGTGCCCCATCCTTCGCTGTGCCCAGGCTAGGTGGCCAGGAGACGGGGAGTCGTTGGCTGGGCCCAGGCCAAGCGCAGGCGCCGCCGGCTGGCCGAAACAGGTCGTTCCCCCGGTCTGCGCTGCGTCGTTCGGAAGAAGGGTGAAAAACGCATGTTGCAAACCTATGTTTCAAGTGTTTCAGATGTTTCATAGGTATGTTGCAATTGTTTCGTATGGATGTTGCAAAAGTAGATCGGGATGTTGCATATATTGTAATTGTTGTATACGTGTGTTGTAAGTTTCTGTTCCCAATGTTTCATTTGTTTTTTCAGACGTATGTTGCAAGTGTGTTTATTTAGATGTTGTATATGTTACGCACATATGTTGCAAGTGTTTTATCTGGATGCTGCGTATGTTTTACAATGTTCTCAGGTGGTTTTGCAAGTGTTTCAGATGCATGTTTCAAGTGTTTCATATGTATGTTGCAAGTGTTACATCTGGATGTTTCAAATGTAGATCGGGTGTTGCATCCCCTCATCGTCTTCTGCAGTCTCTTGTCTCCTTCTCCCGGCGCCAGTTGGGCATCTGAACTAGAGGCGTAAGCAGGCACCGCCTCCTCCCCTATTTCGATGCTGGTGACGTTTGGGACAGCACGTGCCCCGCGGGAAATGGAAGGTAAGCGTGGCCGTCCGAACACGGGCGTCGGTCTGAACGTGTGGACGCTATCACCGCCAATATACTATAGGTCCACCCGACCACCCGTGATATTGGTTAGCTCGGTGGCCGGTTTAATTTCCACAGCCACTGCTGCTGCTGCTGCAGCAACCGGCTCTGACAAAAGTTCTGTGCTGGCTGTCAGCTGCGTTACAAGCAGCCGAACGGACAGCTGCGTCCACCACAACTTTGGAGTGTTGTCGTGTGTTTCTACAGTGCAGTGGTGAACGGATGCAATGCAAAATCTATTTGGTCAATGCTGACCATATGATTGCTAAATTTACGTAAAGCATATATAGCAACCACACGTACAGGAACTCAGGAACTGTGTGAACAAAATGGACGCTAGCTGTAGCTAGAGAAGGAATATATATTATTTATTATATGTAAGTGTTTGAGGGTGGGGACGGACAGAGGACCCACGGCAAAATTGCAACTGTCGTAGTGAACTGAACTAAGTAGGCCACTAATAAGGTTTATTTCAGACCATAACCATATGACACAGAAAACATTGGTTGAAGATAGATCGATCTCTACAAATAAAAACTAAAAAGAGAGCACATAACTACTCGATCTCTCCATCGTAAATTATAAGATAATGTGACTTAATCAGCGACGGAGCACGGCACAAAATCAAGGGGGGGGGGGGGGGGGGGGGGCAACTTGATAAAAACACAAGTGAAATATGTTGACATCAGAAATAAAATCATATATACTATGATAAATTTAACTAATCACATATCAAGTGACTACAGAGACTGTTAGACTACTCTTAACCAAGTTATGGACTAAAACTAGCTAGTTATATATATTTATAGTTAGGTCACATTTCACAAAATGCAAGTGACCAGAAACTATATTTGAGAATTTTGTTTTGCACAAGGGGGGCCGGAGCCCAGTTTGGCCCCCACTGTGCTCCGTCCGTGGACTTAATGAACTACCTTCAGCAAAATACATTCAGCACGCTAGTGGGCCATCACGGCACATGCTACGGCCCAATACTACCTTGATGCTTCTTTACCCAAGCTTATGTAGAGGTAGATGTATCTATACTATAAAAGAGCAAAGGAATTAAGAAATACTTGTTACCCAAAAGTTTCTTACCCATTTTACCTGAGAACCATTTGATGCCTTGGGTCTTTGGCCCCGTTCGTTTCGCTGAAAAAACAAGCCGAAACACTGTTCCGGCTGATTTGTTGTGAGACAAAAACACCGTTCTGGCTGAAAAAAACAAGCTAAAAAGTACGGATCATAAGAGAAGCGAACATGGCCTTTAAATCTAATGGTACTAATTAATCTTACTGTGGGGTCTGTAAGATGTCTTACACGCGATCTTACGTTCCTGCCGTTCAATCCTGTGTCCGCCACCCTCCCCACGGTGTTTTTTTTCACCAGCGATTTGTTTATCCGCGCACGCGTACCCACGGGCCACGGTCCACGGTGCGATTACGATGCCTCCCTTCCTTCCACAACCGTGGAATCGGCGCCTCGCTCCCTTCCGTGGGTGTTGTCCTTTGGTGCGTTGCTAGCGCCGGCGTCGCCTCTCAACCCACCACCGCCGGCGCCGCCCCATAACGAGCCAGCGCTGCCTGCTTCACTTCCTCCAGTAGGCGACTCTCTCCCTCCCAGGCGGCAGCGGCGGCGCATGGGTCTCTTCCTCCAGGCCGGCGGCACTCGCGCGCCCCATCCCTGCCCTCGCCCCTCGGCTACACATCATCCTTATCTCCGGCCACAGGTGCAAGCATACGCTGCAACAGGGGACCTGATCTCTTCCGTTGTGTCGGCTTCTCCCCATGCTTCATCCCCATGTGCTCTCTCAGATCCATTAATTTGATAATGACTAATCTGACTATAATTTCATGGAAGGAGTTCACTAAGATTGATAACCATAGACATATTTACATTGGTATGGGAATCTAAGTAGATTTTGAGTGTTGCAGCAACAGTAGTGGGATTTAAGCCATTCTGTTTGCTTTGTAATCAAGCAATACATTCGTCGGTGTCTCAATTCTGCCTTTACGACCTGCTAGTCAATACATACATATTCGGACCGGAAAAGGTGAAAATTGCCTCCTTTCCATCTTATAGAATTTCCAAGGTGGTTGTGCATACACAATATCTACCTAAAAATTGAGACAAGTACTGCCACTTTGTTAGTGGGAATGGTTTTGCACTT
The DNA here is from genome assembly GCF_019320115.1 of Miscanthus floridulus. Taxonomy (NCBI): domain Eukaryota; kingdom Viridiplantae; phylum Streptophyta; class Magnoliopsida; order Poales; family Poaceae; genus Miscanthus; species Miscanthus floridulus. Next base: position 16,552,827 of record NC_089596.1, read on the forward strand.
CTAGGGAAATTTCACTTTTATTATGTTTTGTTTAGGTAATTATCTCACTAAAAGAGCAATAGTAGATTGATCATCGATGAATCATTAGAAAACAGAACAAACTAACATCAATTTTCAGTTTTGAGTTCCTGAATCTGAATTGCACTACTGAACCGTATTTTCTCCCATGTGCCACTTTTTTTGACGGGCCTTGAAAGGTTCGTAGAGAAAATGTAATTAACCATTCACGTACCTCATAGAAAAATTTTGATTTCCTGTTGGTCAATGTACATTATACTCAGGGCGGTATACAACTGAGATATTAGAATTATGTCCTTTGGCACTGAATGATTTAGAATAGTTGTACATCATCCTCATCCAATGCAATATTTCAAATTGATTTCGCTATTGAACTTTCATATTTTTCCAAGGCGATGACGGCGCTCGATCCGGATCTCCACCAGTAGCAACGATGACGACAGCTGGATCTGTAGTGGTGGTGTTATTGAACCTCGGATGGTTAGTTATTTTCCCCTACAATCTAGATTGATATTATTGACGGTTATTCAATCTGTCTTTTTGCCCTGTCTCTTTCAATTTGCACTTGGTTTACTTAGATGGACATAACCCAGATTGATGTTACACTATTCACCAAAAAACAAAGATGAAGCCGTTACCTATATTTCTATATAATATGCACCACTTTAACTATTGCAGCGGTATATTATAGAATTGCTAAGGAAAAAAGTGGCGTCCTTTAGCCTAAATAAGAAATCACTGGATGACCTATTGAACTGCGTCAGATTACATATCATATAAAAATACGTATTTATACATGGGACTGGTGATTGGTCAGACGTTAAGAAAACTGTTGAATTACTATTTCATTTTGTGCTGTAATTGACATCAATTTTAGTATTGAACTTTAATATATAAAATGTGGGTGCTTAGTTTATGCTCTTTTCTCTATCGACAAGCAATCGTGGATATCAAGTGCAAAGTCACAGGTACATATGTGACTATTTTAACTTCCTTTAGCATGGATTTCAATATCAGGATTAATTCCAACCACTTGCTACATATATTATATTTTTCGAGTTTGACAGCCTTTATCAGTATTCTTTTTGGCCTCTGAAGTCTTCAGTGTTAGGTGGTGTACAGAATCATTTGTGCTTTGAAACCATTGTGCTTAGCAGCTGTAGTTTTTACTATTTTTCTTAATTTAATCACTGATTTCCGTACATGGAAATGCTCCTACAATTTCTTTGTAGATCATCTGAAGTTTTACTTTGTCTGCAGATGTAACACCCCGGTGTTACATTGTAATGTTTTGCTAAAACATTTCACGAGCATCATAATTATGTGTATGACATGAATTATAATTCGATGTTCGGCACTTGAAACATTCATACGAAACATGAGTCCGTGGTTACGTTTCATATAATACTGTGTAATCGAATTGTTCTGGAAACAAAAAGGCTAAAGAACGTTTGGCTAACGGCGATAAAATAGGTGTGGTTGGACAAGGATAGCTGGTTAGTACCTCGAGTAGGCTGGGTTTGGATTCCGAAGCGGAATCGTTCGTTTCAACGTCGTTCGCGTAAGTTTCGGAAGTGGTCGGCGATGCCACTTTTGGCAAGCTCTGTGGAGCGATCGGCTTAAGCAGTAGCACGATGTCATGACTGCGATAGATAGATTAATGTACCCTCTTGTGCATCGAATAGTTAGTTCGGCTTTTAGAGCATTGTGTACAAGTTTTCTGCTTGCTTTAAAAAGCGTGCGCATCACTGGAGTTGACACTGGGCGCGGTCACCGCTGGCCTGGCACGCTGCTGGCATTGCCAGCGCTCTGCCATGCCAGCCGCATTCGTGCGCGCACCGCGTTCCACCGTCCCGCCGGGCACGCGCATGGCTCTAGCGCTGCGCGCCAAGGCCGCCTGCCACCGCGCTGTCCGTGACCACAGCCACTGCCGGTTCACCATCGCTGCCAACCGCACTACGTGCCAAGGCACAGTCCTCGTCCTCATGCCGCCGTGACGCTGAGGCGCGCTGACCCTGCGTCGGTGCCTTGGCTGTTGCCACCCGCTGGCGTGCGCCACCTCGCCGGCTGTTGCGCTGCGCCTAGGGCACCGACCAACCTTGCCGCACCATGCCCTGCTCTGCACTGCCTTGGCCGGGAGCGTGCCGGGCCCGCGCTACACGCCGCCCGTTGCCCCGCCAGTCCTGTGTCCGTTGACATCATGTTGGTTGCTTGTGCGCTGGGCGACAGCCTGCCCCACCGTCACCTCGGCGTCGCTTTCGCGCTGCCTCGTTTGTCTGACGTTGCCCAACGCGATGGCGCCATACCGCGCTCGTCGCCTTGCCGCAGTGGCCATGCGGACGGCTCGCCTGTCCCGCTGTCTCCTGGGCCGCCGAGACGATTCTTCTCAATTCGCCATGACCGTAGCATTAGACTCCCATTCGGCTTAGGCTCGGCTTCGTTAGGTATCTGGCTGTGTCCTGTCCCCACCTTGCTATGTATGCCGTTGCACAGGGCCAAAATTTCGTAATCCCGCGCCACCGGCTCCATAAGGCCGGGCGGACGCCGTCCAACGGCGAGCCAGTCACTTAGTGCACCTCATAGCGATTCAGTGCACCCACAGCTTCGCCGTACCCTCCTGAGCACCCCGCGCACCTCAGCCGTAGCTCCGCAGCAGGCCAGCCACCACCGCCGCGGTCGTGCCATCGCCGGGCGCTGTCACCTCGTCGGTGCGCACGCGGCCAGCACTACTCAGGCTCCCTCCGGCCATTCCATCACTGCAAGGGTCTTCGTGGGTGGTTACTCGAGCTCATTAGCTACTTGGTTTGTTTCGTTGTCGCTGTGGCTTACGGGAATGCCTCCGCCATTGCAGGTCTGGGTTCACCGCCGGGGAGGGATTCCGGGACGACGCATCTGCTCGCCGAACCGCTTCCAGACCACGTGTGCTGCCTTGGAGGTACTCATCGGCCCCTTAGTTAGGTCTTGGGGACTCAGGTGTCGCCGGCGTGGCCGTCCTGTGCCCGCGCCGTCGCGCCGTTGTGCGCCCTGGGGGCCAGGGACTTAGCCACGGTAAAGAAGTAGAAAAGGGAGGGTGCAGCTGTAAAATCCTAGACTGAGGAAATAGTGCCCTAGCGCTCGCGGAGATTATCTAGGACTTCGGGGGTGCCCGTGCATAATTGCCGACGCGCGCAGGCCCTCCCCCGTCATGGGCCGTTGGCCGTCTGGGCCGTGCCTCCGCGTGGGCCGCGCGGTGGCCAGCTGTCGCGCGCGGGCGGGATGGCACGCTGGGCCGAGCTGCGCGATGTGGGCTAAAGTAGAGAATTTGGTTTTCTTATTTTTCCAGAGGATAGAAATGCTTATTCATTTTTGTTATGAATCCAACTTCGATAAATCGTAGTAAATTGTGTGGTTGTCCAAAAATAGTGAAACTACTTTTGTTAGGTTCGCAAAAATACCATCTATCTGTTAGTGTAAGTAGTTCACAGTTAGCTGTTATGATTATAGGCTCATAAATTCTAATTAGAGAACTTAGCATTATGTAGATTAATGTTTATAGGAATTCTTGTGGCAAATCGGTAATAGTTTTAGCTTTAAAAATTTTACAGTATGTTCACTAGGATATTATGGGCTTGCTGTAAATTTTGTAGCCTTAGAACGAGTTGTTAGATGGAGTGGCTATTACCTTTGCTTTATCGCACATAGTGTAAATTAGCGTTCGGAGCAGGAACATTAGCAAGTGCTATTAGAATAGATGCCATGTTTAATACTTGTTGGTGGTGACAATACGTAGCTTAGCCTTTAGTGGGTAGATCTCACTTAGTGGTTTAATCAATGTACTTTTGCATTTAGAGTTGCTGTCGCCGTAGTGTTAATCGTTGCATCATCATTTCACGTAGATCACGAACAGGTAGACTTTGTACCCGTCTGCGAGCCGGAGTACGACGAGGAGATCGAGGAGTACAAGGAGGAGCTCTTCGCACAGGAGGGAGCCTAGGAATCTATTGGTACTGACCTTGCTGACCCGGCACCTGCCCAAGGCAAGCCCGGTGCATAACCCCTATTTTTAAATGATCACTGAATATATATATATGATATGCATTTACGTTACAGACATTTTATGGAAACTACATGCATAAATATATCTACCATGAGTCCTACTAGTACAGGTCAAGTAGCTGCTATGCTCAGGATATCGGTAGCGTGAGTAACCTACTGTTACTCGCAAATAGGTGATTAAACTATGATATCATGATGAAATAATGGAAAGGAAAATGGTGACCGGGCAGGGATGTGGATTTGGTATTGGTGGGTGTGAGGGGTTGTGTCCTGCGGCCAACAGGGCATAGTCCAGTTACACTTTTTCCCTGTCTGTGTCGATTAAGGACCGGTAGTTGCATATGACTCTAGGCAAGTCACAGATTATTGTCCCGAGCACATACTTGGGTATGGGCGCAGGAAAGGCTTGCTGCTCTCTTGTTGCGGGTCCGGCTCTTTCTGGACCGACTGATGGGAAGAGGAGGTGGTGGAGGTCCTTGCACCGCACTGAGTCCGGGACTCAGGGGCGGGGGCTTGGAGTCCAAGTTTGGACGGGGACCTGGACACCCGGGATAGGAGAGTGGTGGGTTAGTCCTACTTGTGCCTGAGGTACAAGCGGGGTGTGTGTCTTCGGGGCACCCAGCTGGGCACATTGATTCGCGAATCGCCGGGCTATCCGGTACGGCTTGTCTGCGGTTTAGCACCGTAGTAAGAACTGGAAGTGGAAAAGGAGAAGGAACAACATCGATTGCTCAACTCTTGCTTGAAAGTAGAACATGTGCTTACATAGATTGACTAGATGCAAACTTAATACGGCTGATGATAATAATGTATCAATAAGGACTCACTATTAGTATTGCTTTTTGCTAAAAGAAAACCAGCAACCATAAAACCTAGCATATCCCTTAGAGTCGGGAAAGTATTCCCACTGGTCGGATAAGTCTTGCGAGTACATTGTGTACTCAGGGTTTATTTACCCCTGTTGCAGGTGATGCTTGAGGAGTACCTTGTGTGGAGGATTCTTCTGGTTGGCTCAGACTGAATCCTCGTTATCTTATCGCTTGATGTTATCTTTTAATATTCCGTTGTTTATCATTCCGCACTCTGTATTTGGTATTGTAATAATGTACTTTTAAAGAAACTCTAATGTATGAGATGGACTTGTGTTGTAACTCGTTCTCATTATTAGATCCTTGGGAAAAATATGGATCTTTCGGGTTCTCCCTCGGGGTGTGCCCGACGAACACCGCTCGCTGTAGTTGCTTTCGGGGTGCTTAGTGTCTGGTGGAAGATGAGCGCCTCCGTAAGTACGCTATTTCGGGCGGTTCTGCCATAGTTGGTACCAGAGCCAATAATGGTCACGAGTTTTACAAAACTAAAAGTTTGACCAACAAAAGTTTTGCGAAAAGTAGGATGCGATTAAGTTAAGTTATATAAGTATAAGCCCTAGCTATATGGTCTATCTAGGATAGCGGCACTGGTTTTATCTAATCAGTTTTCTATAGGTACACTGACTTACGTTGCGTAAGAAATCGTTTAGAACACGGAAAGTGAGCGTATGGTGTGCCAAAAATTTTGCGAATGCCGCTATATTCCGGCTTGTGTGAACGTATAGGTCGAAGCATGCATCATATTATAGCATCTTACTTGAACTATAAATCCCCTTCACGTATAAGTGAGTAGTAAATTGGTAGGACTAACTAAATGAATGCTTTAATAAATGTGCTGTCATCTCTTTAATCCCTAGATTCTAATCGGGAAGGTGTCCTAATGGATGGTTCGTCTCTCTTATAGATGAATTTGAGGTCCAGACGCGGGAGCACCAGTTTGGGAGCGGCCAACGAGGGCCAAGGTGATAGTGCTCGGGAGGTTCCACCTTTGGTTCCTCATCCTTTCCCGCCGCCGCCACCGCCTCCGCCGATGTCCCCCACGGAGATCATGGTGGAGTTGTTGGCTGCTCATTGGGAGTCAGCCGCTGCTCGTCAGGAGACAGCTCGTGCCATGGAGATTATGGCACAGGCCGTCACGGGCCTTGCCCATGGAGGCCCCGAGGGCAACGGGGGTGGTGCTTGCCGTCCTGAGGGACAGTCCTCTTACCAGGACTTCCTCAAGACCCACCCGCCCACATTCACACCGTCGGACAAGCCTTTGGAGGCGAAGCACTGGCTTCGCACATTGGAGCATAAGTTTTGGCTGCTCAGAGTGGCCAACGAGCAGAAGGTGCACTTTGCGTCCCAGCAGCTTTTGGGGTCGGCAGGTGCCTGGTGGGAAACTTTCCAGGCCACAGAGCTGCCGGATCATCCGGCAACGTGGCATGAGTTATCCACCGCCTTCCGTGAGTTCTTCATACCTGCTGGTGTTATCAACCAGAAGGTGACCGAGTTCATGGAGCAGCACCAGGGGAGCAGGACGGTAATGGAGTATGTGACCCAGTTTAACCACTTGGCTCAGTATGCTGGTAGTTAGGTGGATATGGATGACAAGAAGAGGGACCGCTTCTTTCGTGGTCTCACTCCCGCCCTTTAGGAGAAACTGTACCTGGGGACTTTTGGGGCTCTAATGAACGCCGCCATTGCTCTTGAGGGTTTTCAGCGGGCATCTCAGGTGGATTGGAAGCAGAAGCGGGTGGCAGCTGGATCCTCCAGCCACCCTCATACACAGAAGGTACAAGTTGTTAGGCGGGGGCCCTATCAACCATCCAGCGGGCCTCCGTTCCGGTCACCCCAGCAGACGTCACAGACTTTCGCTACTCAGTACAAGGCACCTCCATAGTAGGTGCAGCCCCAGCACACTCAAGGACAGTAGGTCCCACCTCGTCTGGGATTTGGGAACAAGCCTGGTGCTTGTTTCAAGTGTGTCAAGGATGGCCACTATGCCCGGGAGTGTCCTCAGCAGCAGGCAACTCAGTCGTCTCAGCCGTCTGCAAATTCTAGGCTTATTAAGAGGACTATCATCAAGAGGAAGGTGCCCAGCAGATTTGGTCAGGTGCACTTCATGGATGCTCAACAGGTTGTGCAGCAGGAGACAATTATGGCTGGTATGTTTACCATCGAATCCCATCTAGCTTTGGTGTTGTTTGATTCTGGTGCATCGTATTCCTTTATGAGCATGGGGTTTGTAGAGCGGCATAACTTATCACTATTGGCTATACCGTATGCCTATAAGATCCGTACTGCGGGTTCACAGATGTTCATCAATACCCGCACGGATACAGTAAGTTTGGTATTAGCCACCCACACTTACCGTCTACAGTTCATGATAATGCCTGGGCAAGGCATTGATGCTATTCTTGGAATGAAGTGGTTGCGGGTGTATGGGGTAGTATTGGATATGAAGAGAAGAAGTGTGGAGTTATGGCTTCCTTCTTCTGAGGATAGGATGTCTCTCATCATAAACTCAGAACCAGTCTTACCTGTTGCTGCCCATGCTGAGGCCGTTCCTGATCTTACCTCCATTCCGGTAGTATGTGAGTTCCTGGATGTTTTCCCTAAAGATCTTCCTAGATTGCCACCGGACCGTGAGGTAGAATTCTTCATTGAGCTTGAGCCTGGTACTGCTCCTATCTCCAGACGTCCGTACCGCATGGCTCCGAGGGAACTAGCAGAAATGAAGAAGCAACTGGAAGAGTTGATGGACAAAGGTTTCATCCGCCCAAGTTCTTCACCATGGGGTTGCCCAGCTATTTTTGTGAAGAAGAAGGATGGTACTCTGCGGATGTGTGTGGATTACCACCCCCTCAATGCGGTAACAGTTAAGAACAAGTATCCTTTGCCCCACATAGATACTTAGTTTGATCAGTTAGCTGGTGCCATGGTGTTCTCGAAGATAGATCTCCGATCGGGCTACCATCAGATCAAGACCAGGCCACAGGATATACCAAAGACAGCTTTCTCTACTAGGTATGGGTTGTATGAGTACCTAGTGATGTCTTTCGATCTCACCAACGCTCCTGCCTTCTTCATGTACCTGATGAATTCAGTTTTCATGCCGGAGTTGGATAAGTTTGTGGTGGTTTTCATTGATGACATCTTGATCTATTCCAAGAATGATGAAGAGCATGCCCGTCACCTCCGGATAGTACTGACTCAACTAAGAGAATACCAGCTGTATGCTAAATTCAGCAAGTGCGAGTTTTGGTTAGATTGAGTGCAGTTTTTGGGGCATGTGTTGACACCTGAGGGCGTTTCTGTAGATCCCAGCAAGGTGCAAGATGTATTAGATTGGAAGTCTCCTAGGTCTGTGCATCAGATCCGTCAGTTCCTTGGGCTAGCTGGGTACTATTGGCGTTTCATCCCTGATTTCTCCAAGATAGCCTAGCCCATGACCAAGCTGCTCTAGAAAGAAGCTAAGTTTGATTGGAGTCCAGCTTGTGAAGAAGCTTTTCAGTCCCTGAAGACTTTTCTGACCACTGCTCCTATGTTGGCCCAACCAGATATTGAGAGGCCCTTTGATGTTTACTGTGATGCCTCGAAGACGGGATTGGGATGTGTGCTTATGCAAGATGGGTGTGTGATAGCTTATGCTTCGCGCCAACTGAAGAAGCACGAGGTGAACTACCCCGCCCATGATTTAGAGCTAGCTGCTGTAGTCCACTCTCTGAAGATTTGGAGGCATTATCTGTTGGGCAACAAAGTGCATATCTTTACTGACCACAAGAGCCTTAAGTATATTTTCACTCAGTCTGAGTTGAACATGAGGCAAAGGAGATGGTTAGAGTTGATAAAGGATTATAATTTGGAAGTCCATTATCATCTAGGAAAAGCCAATGTGGTAGCTGATGCTTTGAGTCATAAGTCACATTAGGTTGAGGAGATACCCTTGTCACTCCACCACACAGAGGTGCTAGCTCAGATTGCATTGACCTCGAAATTGCTAGAGCAAATTATTCGGGAGCAGAAGGAAGACTCCGAAGAGATTCCTCACATCAGGAAGTTGATGGCTGAAGGGCGTGGCCCTCATTTTAGCATTGATGAGCAGGGGGTCATGAGATACAAGAATAGACTGGTGGTTCCGTCTAATGAGGAGTTGAGAAGAAAGATTTTGCAAGAAGCCCATCATTCCAAGCTATCTATCCATCCTGGTAGCAACAAGATGTACCATGATCTGCGCTGTCGGGTACCTTAGAACGGGGTACCCCGAGCGAACATCAAAGGGGTCACTTAAGTCCCATCAAAAAACAAAGCTAGAAGGTCTCGACGTCCTGACGTGATCTCTGCCTCGCGCGAGGCTCTCCACGGAAGGCCTCGGCAGGGAACGCGATCTCCGCCTCGCGCGAGGCTCTTCACGGAAGGCCTCGGCAGGGGGTGCATTCTCTATATCACACGAGACCTCTCACGGAAGGCCATGGCAAGGAGTCTGATCTCCGTCTCGCGTGAGGCTCCGCTCTCCATCTCACGCAAGGCCTCATTCTCCGTATCACGCGAGGCCAGCTTATCCATAGTCCGTCGCCCCCGCCTCGACCGACCCTCCTGACAGCACGTCATGTCCCATTAATACTTCAACCACTCCCGCAATCTCAGCCGGACGATGGCTCGACACCATAGAATGGCCGACGGGACCTGAGGTCACATCAACACCATGTCGGCTGGGACAGGGCACGGTGGGGATTACCGACCACTATGTTCTGACGCTGTGCCCACGATCAGCGCCCACACTGCACTGTGCCCCGCGATCCCTGCCTCGAAAACAACATCGCGCGGACTACTTGGCCTGGGTCACCACCGCCTCCAAGCCAGCGCGCCAGATCAGCCGCCCTCTCGAGGCCTCGGCACTATACACCAAGGTCTCGGCTATCTCGGGATTCGTGCCTGCCGAGACCCCCACTGCGGTGCAGCCTCGGCACTGACCGAGCCTCGGCCTCACGCGCCGCCAATCCACAGCGATCCGCGTCCTGACCGCCACGCTTGCCCTGAGGCAGCCCAGAAGCTCCCATGATGCACAGGGTCGGACGCGACCAGCACGTCGCCCTAGTGCTCCGAGGACGGACCACCCCGACGACCACGTCGCCACAGGAACAGGCCACAGGGCTCAGACACACCACTCCTGTTGGCACGACGCCGCATAGTCACTACATGTATTGTCCTTGTCCTCCCTTCAACTATAAAAGAAGAGGACTTGGGCCACTTAGAAAAAGGGGGAGAACACCTTGTACTACACACACAGGCACATCCTAGCCACCTGAGAGCAACGACTCAGGCAGCCCACACGACACCTCGCCGAGACCTGGGACTAGCTCCCTCTCTCACCCAGCTTGTAACCCCCTACTACAAGCACTTCGGTGCAAGGAATACAAGATCGATCTCTCAGACTGGACGTAGGGCATCGATTGCCTGAACCAGTATAAACCTTGTGTCTCTTTGCATCACCATCCGGGATTAGGGGCACGTAGTTCAAATTCACCGGTTGGTTGAGGACCCCCTGGTCCGAAACACCGACAGTTGGCGCGCCAGGTAGGGGCCTCTGCGTGTCAGTTTTGTCATCCCAGCAAATCCCGGATGGCAGACCCCGTACGACCATTGCGTCTCGGCACGGTGGTGTGGTTTGGGAGCCTAGAGTTCATGTCTCTAGGGCAGGAGTACGACATGGTACTCCTAACTCCTTGGGCCCCACCAACCGACGACGAAGTCACGCATCGGCAGCCCAGGCGCAGGCGGCGCTCGGGCGGCCGCTCTCGCCGCGCTCGCCAGGCACGACGTGAGCAAGACCACCCCGATGCTACGCGAATCCGGGACGGCACGCCGCTCCCCGCCGATATCCTACGACCAGCTGTTGGCACAGGGTCCCTGGCTGGGGACCTGTTTAGCCTGAGCTTGGACAAAGGAAAATCGCCGATGGCACACGGCGATGCCCAGTCATCAAACTCCGCTCCACCACTCCCTGAGGAGCTAATCTCGGTGGAGCAAAGTCCGGCAACGGCACCATCCCCATACCCCTTTGGGTTGAGAAATGCCGCCGCCTCTTATGCTCACACTTATGCTGCTGTTCACGCGGATCCCTCGGCACACCGCCAACGCTTCGCCCTCGACTTCGACACCACCACGTCGACCCACGCCTGCGCCGATTCCTCGGAGGAGGACGAGGCATGGGCTGTTGCAGATTTCTCCGGATTCCGCGACTCTAAAACCATGCGCCGCTTCTTGACCGCAAGCGACTACTGCTTCGGCTGTTCCGACTCCAACGATGAAGGGGCTCACGACCCTACTCGCGAGAGTTTCCACATCGGGCTCGGGATGCCGAGGGCGGGCGAGGAGGACAAGGGGGCAGGTAGCCGTTCCCCGCTTCACCCGGGTACACGCGCCGCCACACCTCCACGCGTCGTCCTACCGGCAGCACGGAACGAGAACCCCGCTCTTGCGTGACCTCAACGCCCGGACCTGGAACAGCTCCGTGAGCTCTAGGCCAAGGTTGAACAAGACCGACTTCTTCTACAGCAGCTTCGAGACTCTCTCGAACAGGAACAGTGAGGTCGCGGCGAAGGCGGAGGAGCGAGCAACCCCTAGTCTTCAATCGCGCCAGCCAGAACGTTGCGGCCGCAGCAATGCTGGTCCACGCAATGCCCGAGCCTTCTACCACGGAGGGGCGGCGGGTCCGCGGCGAGCTCCGGGATCTCCTAGAGACCGCCGCGGTACAGCAGGCCGAAAGTTCCGCCTCCCGACGGCACAGGGGTGCCTCGAACTTGCCCACAGCCCCGCCTCGGCAGGATAGGGAAGCCTCGGTTCGTCCCGACCCCACTCGAGCACCAATGGCCCACAGGGTTTCCCCGGTCCACGACCGCCTCGATAACCGACGCGAGGCGCAGGGTGACCATGAGGTGGTCAGCAGGCGATGATGCCACGACAGTGAGGGGCCCGCTCGGGGCTACCACCCACACCGAGGCGGCCGCTATGACAGCGAGGAGGACCGCAGTCCTTCCCCTAAACCGCCAGGCCCTCGAGTCTTTAGCAGGGCCATCCGCGCTGCTCTTTTCCCCGCCCGATTTCGGCAACCAGCCCGATTTTGACCCCGCCTGCCCCGATGACCAAGCGCTGAGGGTTAGCGCCACCCTCGACATCAAATAGGAAGCTGTGCTCGTCGACTTTCTCCGTGCGAACGCCGACATATTAGCATGGAGTCCCTCGGACATGCCGGGCATACCGAAGGAGGTCGCCGAGCAAGCCCTGGACATTCGGGCCGGATCTGGACCGGTGAGGCAACGCCTACGCCGCTTTGACGAGGAAAAGCATAGGGCCATCGGTGAGGAGATACAGAAACTCTTGGCGACCGGATTCATCAAAGAAGTATCCCACCCAGAGTGGTTGGCCAACACCGTGCTAGTCAAGAAGAAAAATGGGAAATGGAGGATGTGCGTAGACTACACCAGATTGAACAAGGCCTGTCCAAAGGTCCCCTTTCCATTGCCCCGAATCGATCAAATCGTTGATTCCACTGCAGGGTGCGAGATCCTGTCTTTCCTTGATGCGTATTCTGGTTACCATCAAATCAAGATGAAAGAGTCAGACCAACTCGCGACTTCTTTCATCACACCATTCGGCATGTACTGCTACGTGACTATGCCTTTTGGCCTCAGAAACGCAGGTGCCACGTACCAGCGGTGCATGACCTAGGTCTTTGGCGATAACATTGGGCGGACTGTCGAGGCCTACGTAGACGACATCGTGGTCAAGACCAGAAAAGCCAAGGATCTCGTCGACGACTTGAGGATAACCTTCAAATGTCTTAGAGAGAAAGGCATCAAGCTCAACCCTGAGAAGTGTGTGTTCGGGGTCCCCCGAGGCATGCTCTTGGGGTTCATAGTCTCGGAACGCGGCATTGAGGCCAACCCATAGAAGGTCTCGGCCATAACCAGCATGGGACCAATCAGAAACCTCAAGGGAGTACAGAGGGTCATGGGATGCCTTGCGGCCCTGAGCCGGTTCATCTCGCGTCTCGGCGAAAAAGGTTTGCCTCTGTACCGACTCTTGAGAAAATCCGAGTGTTTTTCTTGGACCCCCGAGGCCGAAGAAGCCCTCGGCAGACTCAAAACGCTGCTCACAAATCCTCCCGTCCTGGTACCCCAGCCAGGGACGAGGCCCTCTTACTCTACATCGCCGCAACGACCCAAGTGGTCAGCGCTATCGTAGTGGTAGAGAGGCAGGAAGAGGGGCATGCTCTACCCACCCAACGTCCTATTTATTTCGTCAGCGAGGTACTCTCCGAGACCAAAGCACGCTACCCCCACATCCAGAAGCTGGTCTACGCCGTGGTCCTGGCCCGGCGCAAATTACATCACTACTTCGAGTCTCACCCAGTGACTATGGTATCATCTTTCCCCCTAGGAGAGATAGTTCATAACCGGGAGGCCTCGGGCAGGATAGCCAAGTGGGCCGTCGAGCTGATGGGGGAAACCTTGACTTTTGTGCCTCGAAAAGTGATCAAGTCTCAGGTCTTGGCCGATTTCGTGGCTGAGTGGACAGACACCCAACTACCACCTGCTCAAATTCAGACGGAATGCTGGACCCTGTATTTCGACGGGTCCCTAATGAAGACCGGGGCAGGCGCGGGTCTGCTCTTTATCTCACCCCTCGGAGTACACATGCGCTACATGGTGCGGCTCCACTTCGCCGCCTCCAACAACATGGCCGAGTACGAGGCCCTCATCAACGGCTTGCAAGTCGCCATCGAACTTGGGGCACGGCGTCTCGACGCCCGAGGCGACTCGCAACTCATCATGGATCAGGTGATGAAGGAGTCAAATTGCCTCGACCCCAAAATGGAGGCTTACTACAAATTAGTACGTCGCCTAGAAGACAAGTTCAACGGCCTCGAACTAAACCACATCGTGCGGAAGTACAACGAGGCCGCCGACGAGTTGGCAAAGATGGCCTCGGCACGGGCCCCGATCCCCCCGAATGTCTTCGCCAAAGACCTCCACAAACCTTCCATTGACTACACCTCGACGATAGATGAGGGCCCACCTGTGGGACCCACGGCAAAGCTCGACGACCCTTCTGCTGCCAAGACCCCCTCGACCGAGCCCGAGGTCATGGAAGTCAACACCGAGCCTCCGCAGACTGATCAGGACGTGGATTGGCGAATCCCGTTCCTCAATTGGCTTGATCGGGGAGAGCTTCCGGGCGACAGGACCGAAGCACGACGGCTCACGCGCCGAGCCAAGACCTACGTCCTCTACAATGATGAATTGTACAGACGAAGTCCCTCAGGTGTCCTCCAACGATGTATCACTGCCGAGGCGGGCCGAGCCCTTCTTTGGGACTTGCACGCAAGCGCTTGCGGGCACCATGCGGCGCCTCGGACGCTCGTGGGGAACGCTTTCCGCCAAGGGTTCTACTGGCCGACGGCGGTCGCCGACGCTACCAAGCTAGTACGCTCCTGCGAAGGATGCCAGTACTATGCTCGGCAGACACATCTCCCGGCCCTGGCCCTGCAAACCATCCCCATCACGTGGCCGTTCGCCGTGTGGGGGCTCGACATGGTCGGGCCTCTACAAAAGGCCCCCGGGGGCTACACCCATCTACTGGTATCAATCGACAAGTTCCCCAAATGGATCGAGGCTCGTCCGATCAATCGAATCAAATCCGAGCAGGCAGTGCTGTTCTTCACTGACATTATCCACAGATTTGGAGTCCCCAACACCATCATCACCGACAACGGGACACAATTCACCGGCAAAAAGTTCCTGACGTTTTGCGACGACCACCACATCCGTGTGGCCTGGTCGGCCGTAGGACACCCAAGGACCAACAGCCAAGTAGAGCGTGCTAACGGCATGATCCTACAAGGCCTCAAGCCAAGGATTCACAACCGGTTGAAAAAGTTTGGCAAGAAATGGCTCGCCGAACTCCCATCGGTCATCTGGAGCTTGAGGAACACTCCAAGCCGAGCCACGGGGTTCATGCCTTTCTTCCTAGTCTTTGGGGCCGAGGCCATCCTCCCCACTGACTTGGAATATGGTTCCCCGAGGCTACAAGCCTATAACGAACAAAGTAACCGCACCACCCGAGAGGACGCCCTCGATCAACTGGAGGAAGCCCGAGACGTCGCACTACTACACTCGGCCAAATACCAGCAGAGCCTATGGTGCTACCAGGCCCGACGCGTCCGAGGCCGAGACTTGAAGGTAGGCGACCTAGTGTTGAGGCTAACTCAGAGCAACAAGGGCCGCCACAAGCTGACCCCGCCATGGGAAGGACCGTACATCATCGCCCAAGTACTGAAGCCCGGGACCTACAAGCTGGCCAACGAGAAGGGTGAAGTCTTCAGCAACACTTGGAACATAGAACAGCTACGTTGCTTTTATCCCTAAATTTCCAAGCATTGTATATGTTGTTTCTCGAAATACAATTAAAAAAGCGTTTTTTAGTTGGTATAATTTTTTGAGAAATCCCCCGAGCCCATCGCGGGTCTCGGCAATACTATAACACGGTAAGGGAGACTCGGCTCTGCCTCAGCAGAACCAAGCCTCCCTCGGGGGCTAGATGGGGGACTCCCCCTAAGTCCCACGCACCATTCTTCAGTCGTTTTTTGCAAAAATTCCTACGCCAAGACTCTGGCATGCTCTGACGAATCAGTTGTAAAAACCCCTCGGACCAAGGTCTGTTTCCTAAGCAAGAGGCCGGTAGAGTCGCGAGACGGCCTACGCCTCCGGGCTACGGCACTCCCTCACTACCTCTCGCCCAAGGGACGGCTTAGGCCCTAGGGGGGTGTTTTGCAAAGCGAAATCTAATCAAGAGCAACAGAAGGCAGAGGCTCGGAAACATGAGAAAAACAACTAAGAAACACAAATACTTCACAAATAAAGGCCTCGATGGCCACAAGCGTTACGATACAAAACTAACCCCTACTCTATTTTTACATAGCCCCCGGGGCCCAGATCAAGGCTCAGGGCCTTCAGCATCGGCAGATGGTAGGGGAGGAACCACCTCCTCTTCGAAGAGCGTCGCCAGCGCCGTGCCAGGGCCTTCCGCCGCCTCCATCAGCTTCGTGACCGCCGCGTCAGCCTCCTCGTCATCATCGGGCAGGACATACCCATCACTGATGGCCAAGAGGTCAACGCCGACGTAGTGAGAAGAGATGACGGCCAGCGCGCGCTTGACACCCGTGTGCAGCGCTCCTCGGAGCCGCTCGCGCATCTAGTTGCTCAGCGCGATCATACGGCTCCCCAGGGAGCTGCCTGACTGAACCCCTTCAACCTCCAAGGCCTCGCAGGCAGAAAGGGCAGCGCGTTTCAGCGCCTCGTGCTCCCTGATCTCGTTATCGGGCACCGTCTGCACCACGCTGGAAGCCTCGGCTGCCCGAGTAACCTCCACCTCTGACTCTGCATCATGGAGAATGGAGTAAGGTTGAGCGAGGGAAAAAACAACCTACATCAGGAGAGGAAGCCCACGGAACTCACCATTGGCCTTCAGCTCCCAGTGTCGGGTCTCGACCTGACAGGCCTCGGCTTTCTCCTTCCAGCGCAGGGCCTCAACCCTGGAAGCCTCAGCCTCCTCCTTCAAGCGCTGGGCCTCGACTCGAGAAGCCTCAGTCGCCCTGGAAGCTTCACTCCCCAGCTCTGCGTCACACAAGGGAGTTAGGGAGCGAACATAAGGAAAAGAAAATGAAATGAGGGGACTAGGACTCACCCTCGACCGTCCCCCTCCAAACCACAGCCTCGGTTCGCGAGGCCTCAGCTACAGCAAGGGCCTCATCCAAGGCACCTTTCGTCAACTGGTGCGCCCTCTGTTCCACCCCCAGCTGCCCCGCGAGAGCCGAGGCTGAGGCCGTAGCTTCAGTGGCTCGGCCCCTAAAGGCATCCCGATCGCTGACCGCGCGGGTGAGCTCCTCCTCCAGCTCCTTGACCCACGCCGCCAGGGGGGCGAGCTGTGTCTAGGGCATGGCTGCCTCGACCTTCGTGTCGGCATAGCGAAGGCGGAGGTCCTCTACCTCTGCACTCCACGCCGACAGGAGCTCGTTGGCGTCGGCGAGAAGGCCCTTCTGCCGCTGAAGCTGGTCCCAGACGCCCCTCTCCCGTCAGAGAAAGACCGACTTCCCAAGGGACCGGGTCTCGAGCTCCTGGGGAAGCATAACAGGGGTCATTGATTGTAACAAAACCAGAAAAGAACAACGTCGCGCGAGAAAGGAAAACGCGAACCTGGGCGACTTCGGGCAGGTCGTCGGCCATCACGGACAGGGCCGTCCGTAGCGACCGCTCCTCCAGCTGGCGGTATTGCTCGAAGGTGCCCCAGCGCCCGCCCTCGGCTATGTCCTCGAGGGCGAACAGAGGCTCCCCCTTAGGGTCATCCCGGCTCTGCCACAGTACCTGTGGGTGATCCCACCCGCGAGGCTCGGGTCGCACCCGCATGAGGGCCGAGCTTCCCTTGTCCAAGATCGGCGCCGGCTGTTCCACGGCACCGGCATCCTCGGCGTCGACCACCTCCCGCGCCCTGGAAGTATCGTCGGAGGAGATCGGATAGACCTCCGTCTCCCGGGCGCTCTCTCGCAACAACGGCGACCCCTGAACCAAGGGCGCCACCAAGGCCTCCGCCGCCTTCATCTCCGCCTCCTGGACAGACGGCCTCGCCGCCATCACGATGGCCTTGGTGGTTTCAGGGGCTCCGGCCTCCGCCATCGTGGCCTCGGAGGACACAGAAACACCGACCGCAGCCACTGCGGTCTCGACGCTCTTGGACGCCCTGGCCTCCGTCGCCTCAGCCCCGGAGACCCCGGGGGCCTCGGCAACCAAGGGCATGCCGGCCCCATCCGACTCGTGAGCCTCACCCTCACGGGGCGGAGGCACTCCCTCCCTCGTCTGTGGAGGGGCCGCCTCGGCAGCCCCTCCTTGGGCGGCCGGCTCCTTCGGATCGACCCTCGCCGATGCCGCGCCGCGTTGGATAGCGGCTTGTGCCTCCGCCAC
The DNA here is from genome assembly GCF_019320115.1 of Miscanthus floridulus. Taxonomy (NCBI): domain Eukaryota; kingdom Viridiplantae; phylum Streptophyta; class Magnoliopsida; order Poales; family Poaceae; genus Miscanthus; species Miscanthus floridulus. Next base: position 16,570,750 of record NC_089596.1, read on the forward strand.
CCAGTGGGCGGAGGAGCCGGGGCTCGCCTTGAGCGCCTTAAGGGGCGCTAAGGGAAGCTCGTCCGCAGGCCGCTTCCGACTAAGGAAAAATAACCGACAGGGACAGCGCGAGACCAAAAGGCGAACGGAAGGCACTATGACCCTGCCAAAAATACTTACCTTGAACGGGGCGGCAACCGCTTCGCCACGGCAAACCTCGTCCGCAACGGCGAAGGCGGTGGCAGAGGTGTCGCCTCCATGTCCATCGGCGCCGGTCGGTCCTCAATGGACCCCGGCGCCCCTTTGGTCCTCTGCGGGGGCGGTGGCGTCGTCTCCACCGCCACTTGCTCCACTACGGCCGCCGAGCCCACCGGGCTGACGGCGCATTTGCCCAACGCCCGCGCCTCGGGCGTGTCGGCCTTGGCCCCGGAGCAGGCAACCGCCGGCCCCAGGTCCGCTTCTCCTCTCTCCTCCCGGGGGTGCCAGGCTACCTGCCGACGCCCCGGGCGCCACCTCCACTACGTCAGGAAGGTGGTCCAGGGGATCTCGCCCCACCTCGCCCCCATCATCCCTGTCCGAGGCCTCCGTCGACAGCGACGTCGACGGGGATTCCTCCAACGGGAGACCATCCTTCCGTTGTTGACGGCGGCGCTTATCCAGCTCCTCGCGCGTGAGGATTTGCTTCGTGCGCTTCGCCGCCTTGGTGTCTTTCCGCTTTTTCTGCGCATCGCCGTGCGTGCGGTTGATCGCCCGCCGCCTCGCGTCCTCAGGAACGGGTGGCGGAGATGAGCGTACGTCCCTCATCCCCTGCAGGAACGACAGACGCGCATAAGGAAACAAGGGGTAAGGGGAGACTGAGGAGGCTCGGAGGCTACAGCGGCGCACGACTTACCAGTGAGAGGAACCCCCGCGATGGTCGCATAGCGATAGGGGTCAAGTTGCCGCCCCTCAGCTTCGCCTCTACCGTCTCCCCCACCCAATGAAGAATTTCCTCGTCGGAAAGGGCAGAGGAGGACATCTGGGTGCCCTCAATGGGCTCACCCGGCCTCATCTCGAACAGCCGCCGCCGCCGAGCCATCAGCGGCAGCACCCTCCGGCGGTGGAAGGCGGCCACGACTACAGCCGCGGTGAGACCGTGGCCCCGCAGCCTCGCCAGCCCTTCTAGAAGCGGCTGCAGCCTAGGCTGGTCGTCCTTCGGGACGCCGTACTTCCATCTCTCCGGGCAACTCCCCACCATCCACCCAGTGTAGGGGGGAAGTCCTCCGTCGTCATTGCGAAGGTAGAACCAACTCGTGTACCACCGGTGATTGGAGGACGCGAGTTGGGCCGGGATGTAGAGGTGCAGGCGGTCCTGGCGCACTTGGAGAGTGCAGCCGCCGGCCCTCGTCGCCTTCCTCTTACCCGACGTGCCCGTCGGCTTGGTAGTGTGCCCCGCCCGGAATAGGTGGAGCCACAACTCCCAATGGGGAGCAATCCCCAAATACCCCTCGCAGACGGCAACAAAGATAGCCGCCTGAGCGATAGAGTTGGGATTGAAGTTGTGGAGCTCCACGTCGTAGTAGTGCGGGAGCGCCCGCATGAACCGATCCGCCGGGACGCCGAGGCCACGCTCGTGAAAGGAGACGAAGCTTACGACGTAGCCGTCATGAGGCCTCGGCTCTGGCTCGCCGTACGGAGCAATCCACTCCGGCCTGGTGGGGTCTGTCACCGGGCAAAGGAGTCCACCGTCGACAAGCGACTGAAGCATCTCCTTGGTGACGTCCGACGGATCCCAGGGGTCCGCCTCGACAACGATGATGTCGCTGGCCATGGGTGTGATGGAGGAATCGGGTGCGGCGGTGAGTTTTTCTCTCTCTCCCACGCTCTCACTTTGTTCTCGCTTTTTCCCTAGGCTCGCTCTTCTCTCCTCTTCTTCCCGGCACCCGCTGCTCTAGCGACGGCTCGACGGAGGCAGTGCTAATGCAGGCAAGGTAAGACGAGGAGGAGCGAGACTCTTCAGGTATTTATGTAGGGAGGAGGCGAAACGAACGGGCGACGAAATCGGGGAAGTTTCCCCCCCCGATCCGGCACAGTTAACCACGAGCCGATTTCGCCGGCCCACGCGCCCACGTCTCCCTCATTAAATGCGAGAACAGTTACGTCCCATCCACCACGTCACGCTCGGCCACTACGGCAGTAGGCGTCGTTTCGTCTCCCTAGGAAACTGCCTCAAAAGGCGCGCCACCCGTTGCCGAGCCAATAGGGAGGATATCCCCCACGGCCTATTCCTTTCGTATGAAGGAACCAGGCTCTGAACCTATTACGATCCAGGGGTTCGAAGGCTGGGCCCCAAAAGGTTTCGACAGCCGCCCCAGGATAACAGAGTCAGGGACGACCACGGGCGAGCCTATATGGGGCCGAGGCCCAAGCCAGCGAAACGCTTGGGATGCCCAAAGTCGTGTCCGAGACCGGCAAGAAAGTCTCCGAATGGGATCCCACCGTAGGGAGGCGCCGAGCCACCGAGGCCCAGCGAACGGCCTCGGCACCCACTAGAGAAATCCTCTAGTACTCTTGGAGTGTGTCTCTGGACCGCTAGCCATCCCCTAGCGAACGGGGTTTGGGCCTCCACTCGGACTACCCGATAACAGCTCACCGGAAGTGCCACCGCTCGTACCCATTGAGGGTAGCGAGGCACATTCCACCCCTCCTTCCGAGCGAAAAGGAAGCGTGAGGGTCACACAAAAAGTCAGGGGAACCCCCAACGGCCTTCTCGCTCTATGCAGAGGCTAAGGGGCTCTTCCTGCAACCTTGCCGAAACCCAGCGACCCCGGCTCGCACTAAAAGGGGCTCGGCAAAACAAACCCTCCTTCCGAGCGAAAAGGAAGCGTGAGGGTCGTACAAAAAGACAGGGGAGCTCCTGACGGCCCTCTCACCCTGTGCAGAGGCTAGGGGGCTCTTCCTGCAAATACGCCGAGACCCCACGACCCGGGCTCGCACCCAAAGGGGCCTCGGCAAACAAACCCTCACGCGCGAGGGGCGTATAAAAAGCCAAGGGAACTCCCGACGGCCCTCTCGCTCCACACAGAGGCTAGGGGCTCTCCCTGCAACCTTGCCGAGACCAGAATGGGCTCGGCAAACAAACCCTCTGTCCGAACGAAAAGGATATATGAGGATCGGATGAAAAAGTCAGGGGACCCCCGACTGCCCTCTTGCTCCAGGCAGAGGCTCGGGGGCTCCTCTTGCACCCAAGACAAAGACAAACAGTCCAAGACTACGCTAGAGGTTTCATTACAAACACGATAAAGGGCACCGAGCCCATTACGGTCCAGAGGTTCGAAGGCTAGGCCTCCAAGAGGTTTCGACAACCGCCTCAGGGCAACAGAGTCAGGGACGACATCGGGGCGAGCCTACAAATGGCCGAGGCCCGAGCGAGCAATCGCTCGGGGCATCCTAAGTCATGTCTGAGACCGGCAGGGAAGTCTCTGAATGGGATCCCATCATAGGGAGGCACCGAGCCACCGAGGCCTAGCGAACGGCCTCGGCACCCACTAGAGAAACCCTCTGGTACTCTTGGAGTGCGTCTCTGGACCACTAGCCGTCCCCTAGCGAATGGGGTACGGGCCTCCACTCGGACTCACCCGATAACAGCTCACCGGAAGTGCCCACGCTCGTGCCCATCGAGGGTAGCCTGGCACATTCCACCCCTCCTTCCGAGCGAAAAGGAAGCGTGAAGGTCGTACCCAAAGTCAGGGGGACCCCTGACGGACCTCTCGCTCCGTGCGGAGGCTAGAGGGCTTTTTCCTGCAGCCTCGCCGAGACCCTGGCAACCCGAACTTACGCTTATGGGCTCGGCAAATGCGATAAGAACTACTCGCTCAAACGTGAAAATGAAAAAAGCCCCTGGAGGAGTAACTCCACTCCTCCAGGGCCTCGGGGGCTACACCCGGCGGGTGCGCTCGCGCGCGCCCATCGGAACCTCAAGAAACAAAACCCAATTCCTACGGGAGCGGGTATAAACCAAGCCTCGGCAAACCCTCAGGGAGAGTGCACGCACTCTCCCAGAGGCTCGGGGGCTACTGTCGGGTACCTTAGAACGGGGTACCCCAAGCGAACATCAAAGGGGTCACTTAAGTCCCATCAAAAAACAAAGCTAGAAGGTCTCGACGTCCTGACGTGATCTCCGCCTCGCGCGAGGCTCTCCACGGAAGGCCTCGGCAGGGAACGCGATCTCCGCCTCACGCGAGGCTCTTCACGGAAGGCCTCGGCAGGGGGTGCATTCTCTGTATCGCGCGAGACCTCTCACGGAAGGCCTCGGCAAGGAGTCCGATCTCTGTCTCGCGCGAGGCTCCGCTCTCCGTCTCATGCAAGGCCTCATTCTCCGTATCGCGCGAGGCCAGCTTATCCATAGTCCGTCGCCCGCGCCTCGACCGACCCTCCTGACAGCACGTCATGTCCCATTAATACTTCAACCACTCCCGCAATCTCAGCCGGATGATGGCTCGACACCACAGAATGGCCGACGGGACCTGAGGTCACATCAACACCATGTCGGCTAGGACAGGGCACGACGGGGATTACCGACCACTATGTTCTGACGCTGTGCCCACGATCAGCACCCAAACTGCACTGTGCCCCGCGATCCCCGCCTCGAAAACAACATCGCGTGGACTACTTGGCCCGGGTCACCACCGCCTCCAAGCCAGCGCGCCAGATCTGCCGCCCTCTCGAGGCCTCAGCACTATACACCAAGGTCTTGGCTATCTCAGGATTTGTGCCCGCCGAGACCCCCACTACGGTGCAGCCTCGGCACTAACCGAGCCTCGGCCTCACGCGCCGCCAATCCACAGCGATCCGCGTCCTGGCCGCCGCGCTTGCCCCGAGGCAGCCCAGAAGCTCCCATGACGCACAGGGTCGGACGCGACTAGCACATCGCCCCAGTGCTCCGAGGACGGACCACCCCGACGACCACGTCGCCACAGGAACAGGCCACAGGGCTCGGACACACCACTCCTGTTGGCACGACGCCGCATAGTCACTACATGTATTGTCCTTGTCCTCCCTTCAACTATAAAAGGAGAGGACTTGGGCCACTTAGAAAAAGGGGGAGAACACCTTGTACTACACACACAGGCACATCCCAGCCGCCTGAGAGCAACAACCCAGGCAGCCCACACGACACCTCGCCGAGACCTGGGACTACCTCTCTCACCCAGCTTGTAACCCCCTACTACAAGCACTTCGGTGCAAGGAATACAAGATCGATCTCTCAGACTGGACGTAGGGCATCGATTGCCTGAACCAGTATAAACCCTGTGTCTCTTTGCATCACCATCCGGGATTAGGGGCACGCAGTTCAAATTCACAACTTGGTTGAGGACCCCCCGGTCCGAAACACCGACATGCGCCAACTGTACTGGTGGTCCTACATGAAGCAAGATATCACCCAGTTCATTGCAGAGTGTGACACTTGCGGTAGAGTCAAGGCAGATCATATGCGTGCTCCTGGATATCTGCAGCCTTTGCCCATTCCTATTTGGAAATGGGAGGATATTTCCCTGGATTTCATTATGGGTTTACCCCGCACCTCCACGGGCTTTGATTCTATTTGGGTCATTGTGGACCGTCTCACCAAGTCTGCCCACTTCTTTCCGGTGGATACTAGATACACTGCCAAGAAGTATGCAGAGATATACTTTAATCGGATTGTGACCCTACATGGAGTTCCTCTCACCATCATCTCTGATAGAGGGTTAGTTTTTGTCTCTCGTTTCTGGGAGAAACTCCAGGAATGTCTGGGTACTCGTCTTCTCAGAAGCTCGGCATACCACCCACAAACTGATGGTCAAACTGAAAGGGTGAACCAGGTGCTCGAGGATATGCTGCGGGCTTGCACCATCTCTTTTCCTGAGAAGTGAGATCAGTGTTTGAAGCTGGCAGAATTTTCATATAATAACAGCTACCAAGAGAGTATCCGCATGGCACCATTTGAAGCTTTATATGGGCAGAAGTGTAGGACGCCACTAAACTGGGTTGAAGTAGGAGACCGTGGGTACTTCAGGCCTGATTTCATAAAGGAGGCTCGAGAGAAAGTAGATATAATTCGTGAACACTTGAAGGCAGCTCAGAGTCGATAAAAGGCTTACGCAGACAAGCGAAGAAGGCCTTTGGAGTTTGCAGTTGGGGATTATGTGTATCTCAAGGTATCTCCTATGAGAGGGGTACATCAGTTTGGTGTCCATGACAAGTTAGCCCCTCGGTATGTGGGTCCATACAAGGTGTTGCAGCAGTGTGGCCCCGTTGCTTATCGTCTCCAACTCCCTGAAATTCTCTCAGCGGTTCACAATGTATTTCATGTCTCGCAATTGAAGAAATGCCTACGAGTTCCTGAAGAATCTGTGGAAATAGAAGGACTTCCGCTCCAACCTGATCTGTCTTATGTGGAGCATCCTATAAAAATCTTGGATGAGAAGGAGAGAGTGACCAAGAACAGGGTGATAAAATTTTACAAGGTGCAATGGCAAAATCATTCAGAAGACGAAGCCACCTGGGAGCAAGAGAGCTACATATTAAAGCATTATCCCCATCTCCTCTCTGGGTCGGATAGTTAATTATTGCGCCTAATGTACTCCCTACCTCTTTCTCACACTTGGCACACGAAATCTCGGGTCGAGATTTTGTTTTAGGGGGGTAGATTTGTAACACCCCGGTGTTACATTGTAATGTTTTGCTAAAACATTTCACAAGCATCATAATTATGTGTATGACATGAATTATAATTCAATGTTTGGCACTTGAAACATTCATACGAAACATGAGTCCGTGGTTACGTTTCATATAATACTGTGTAATCGAATTGTTCTGGAAACAAAAAGGCTAAAGAACATTTGGCTAACGGCGATAAAATAGGTGTGGTCGGACAAGGATAGCTGGTTAGTACCTCGAGTAGGCTGGGTTTGGATTCCGACGCGGAATCGTTCGTTTCAACGTCGTTCGCGTAAGTTTCGGAAGTGGTCGGCGATGCCACTTTTGGCAAGCTCTGTGGAGCGATCGGCTTAAGCAGTAGCACGATGTCATGACTACGATAGATAGATTAATGTACCCTCTTGTGCATCAAATAGTTAGTTCGGCTTTTGGAGCATCGTGTACAAGTTTTCTGCTTGCTTTAAAAAGCGTGCACGTCACTGGAGTTGACACTGGGCGCGGTCACCGCTGGCCTGGCATGCTGCTGGCATTGCAAGTGCTCTGCCGTGCCGGCCGCGTTCGTGCGCGCACCGCGTTCCACCGTCCCGCCGGGCACGCGCACGGCTCTGGCGCTGCATGCCAAGGCCGCCTGCCACCGCGCTGTCCGTGACCACGGCCACTGCCGGTTCGCCATCGCTGCCGACCGCACTGCGCATCGAGGCGCAGTCCTCGTCCTCATGCCGCCGTGACGCTGACGCGCGCTGACCCAGCGTCGGTGCCTTGGTCGTTGCTGCCCGCTGGCGTGCGCCACCTCGCCGACTGTTGCGCTGCGCCCAGGCCACCGACCAACCTTGCCGCGCCATGCCCTGCTCTGCACTGCCTTGGCCAGGAGCGCGCTGGGCCCGCGCTACACGCCGCCCGTCGCCCCACCGGTCCTGTGTCCATTGACATCATGTTGGCTGCTCATGCGCTGGGCGACAGCCTGCCCCGCCGTCACCTCGGCATCGCTTTCGTGCTGCCTTGTTTGTCTGATGCTGCCCGACGCGATGATGCCATACCGCGCTCGTCGCCTTGCCGCAGTGGCCGTGCGGACGGCTCGCCTGTCCCGCTGTCTCCTGGGCCACCGAGATGATTCTTCTCAATTCGCCATGACCGTAGCATTAGACTCCAATTCAGCTTAGGCTTGGCTTCGTTAGGTATCTGGCTACATCCCGTCCCCACCTTGCTATGTATGCCGTTGGACAGGGCCGAAATTTTGTAATCCCGCGCCACCGGCTCCATAAGGCTGGGCGGACGCCCTCCAACGGCGAGCCAGTCACTCAGTGCACCTCGTAGCGATTCAGTGCACCCATAGCTTCGCCGTACCCTCCTGAGCACCCCACGCACCTCAGCCGTAGCTCCGCAGCAGGCCAGCCACCACCGCCGCGGTCGTGCCATCGCCGGGCGCTGTCACCTCGTCGGTGCGCACGCGGCCAGCACTACTCGGGCTCCCTTCGGCCAGGCCATCACCGCAAGGGTCTTCGTGGGTGGTTACTCGAGCCCATTGGCTGCTTGGTTTGTTTCGTTGTCACTGTGGCTTACGGGAACGCCTCTGCCATTGCAGGTCTGGGTTCACCGCCGGGGAGGGATTCTGGGACGACGCCCCTGCTCGCCGAACCGCTTCTAGACCACGTGTGCTGCCTTGGAGGTACTCATCGGCCCCTTAGTTAGGTCTTGGGGACTCGGGTGTCACCAGCGTGGCTGTCCCGTGCCCGTGCCGTCGCGCCGGTGCGCGCCCTGGGGGCCAGGGACTTAGCCGCGGTAAAGAAGTAGAAAAGGGAGGGTGCAACTGTAAAATCCTAGACTGAGGAAATAGTGCCCTAGCGCTCGTGGAGATTATCTAGGACTTCGGGGGTGCCCGTGCATAATTGCCGACGCGTGTAGGCCCTCCCCCGTCGTGGGTCGTTGGCCATCTGGGCCGCGCCTCTGCGTGGGCTGCGCGGTGGCCTGCTGTCGCGCGCGGGCGGGATGGCGCGTTGGGCTGAGCCGCGCGATGTGGGCCGAAGTAGAGAATTCGGTTTTCTTATTTTTCCAGAGGATAGAAATGCTTATTCATTTTTGTTATGAATCCAACTTCGATAAATCGTAGTAAATTGTGTGGTTGTCCAAAAATAGTGAAACTACTTTTGTTAGGTTCGCAAAAATACCATCTATCTGTTAGTGTAATTAGTTCACGGTTAGCTGTTATGATTATAGGCTCATAAATTCTAATTAGAGAACTTAGCATTATGTAGATTAATGTTTGTAGGAATTCTTGTGGCAAATCGGTAATAGTTTTAGCTTTAGAAATTTTACAGTATGTTCACTAGGATATTATGGGCTTGCTGTAAATTTTGTAGCCTTAGAACGAGTTGTTAGATGGAGTGGCTATTACCTTTGCTTTATCGCACATAGTGTAAATTAGCGTTCGGAGCAGGAACATTAGCAAGTGCTATTAGAATAGATGCCATGTTTAATACTTGTTGGTGGTGACAATACGTAGCTTAGCCTTTAGTGGGTAGATCTCACTTAGTGGTTTAATCGATGTACTTTTGCATTTAGAGTTGCTGTCGCCGTAGTGTTAATCGTTGCATCATCATTTCATGTAGATCACGAACAGGTAGACTTCGTACCCGTCTGTGAGCCGGAGTACGACGAGGTGATCGAGGAGTACGAGGAGGAGCTCTTCGCATAGGAGGGAGCCTAGGAACCTGTTGGTACTGACCTTGCTGACCCGGCACCTACCCAAGGCAAGCCCCGGTGCATAACCCCTATTTTTAAATGATCACTGAATATATATATATATATATATATGATATGCATTTACGTTACAGGCATTTTATGGAAACTACATGCATAAATATATCTACCATGAGTCCTACTAGTACAGGTCGAGTAGCTGCTATGCTCAGGATATCGGTAGCGTGAGTAACCTGCTGTTACTCGCAAATAGGTGATTAAACTATGATATCATGATGAAATAATGGAAAGGAAAATGGTGACCGGGAAGGGATGTGGATTTGGTATTGGTGGGTGTGAGGGGTTGTGTCTTGCGGCCAACAGGGCATAGTCCAGTTACATTTTTTCCCTGTCTGTATCGATTAAGGACCGGTCGTTGCATATGACTCTAGGCAAGTCACAGATTATTGTCCCGAGCACATACTTGGGTATGGGCGCAGGGAAGGCTTGCTGCTCTCTTGTCGCAGATCCGGCTCTTTCCGGACCGACTGATGGGACGAGGAGGTGGTGGAGGTCCTTGCACCGCACTGAGTCCAGGACTCAGGGGCGGGGGCTTGGAGTCCAAGTTTGGACGGGGACCTGGACACCCGGGACAGGAGAGTGGTGGGTTAGTCCTGCTTGTGCCTGGGGTACAAGCGGGGCGTGTGTCTTCGGGGCACCCAGCTGGGCACATTGATTCACGAATCGTCGGGCTATCCGGTACGGCTTGTCTGCGGTTTAGCACCGTAGTAAGAACTGGAAGTGGAAAAGGAGAAGGAACAACATCGATTGCTCAACTCTTGCTTGAAAGTAGAACAGGTGCTTATATAGATTGACTAGATGCAAACTTAATACGACTGATGATAATAATGTATCAATAAGGACTCACTATTAGTATTGCTTTTTGCTAAAAGAAAACCAGCAACCATAAAGCCTAGCATATCCCTTGGAGTCGGAAAAGTATTCCCACTGGTCGGATAAGTCTTGCGAGTACATTATGTACTCAGGGTTTATTTACACCTGTTGCAGGTGATGCTTGAGGAGTACCTTGTGTGGAGGATTCTTCTGGTGGGCTCAGACGAAATCCTCGTTATCTTATCGCTAGATGTTATCTTTTAATATTCTGCTGTTTATCATTCCGCACTCTGTATTTGGTATTGTAATAATGTACTTTTAAAGAAACTCTAATGTATGAGATGGACTTGTGTTGTAACTCGTTCTCATTATTGGATCCTTGGGAAAAATATGGATCTTTCGGGTTCTCCCTCGGGGTGTGCCCGACGGACACCGCTCGCTGTAGTTGCTTTCGGGGTGCTTAGTGTCTGGTGGAAGACGAGCGCCTCCGTAAGTACGCTATTTCGGGCGGTTCTGCCACAGCAGATTTGCTGGAGCCACATGGTTCCAGAACAATGGTTATTACGTGTTATTTTGGCCGAAATAGAATTCACTTGTGTTGTATTTTCCATTTGTGTTGTTCAATGCTATTAATTTGAGTACTCAGCATATATAATTCCTGCGTTCAAGCTAATCTGTGGTGCATGCATCTGCTTGGCACCTTGATTTCTTAGGAGATAAATGCAGGAGACACGAAGAAGCTGCAAGATGCAGAGATTTACACTTGCAATGGCCTAATGATGCATAACAACAAGGTTCTAAACTATGAATCCCAATACCCAAATCTTTGTTCTGTCTGTCTGAATTCTTGTTGCACAGCGCTTAAATTGATATCTTGTTTGTGGGACTTGCATGCTGCTTTCATTTCTTCAATGTTCTGAACATATGTCTATTGTTCTACTTTATGATTGTCGAAATTGACTTTGCACATTTGAGGATAAGCAATACTGATATATTCTTTCTGGTAAGACATCCTCATGTAGAGGAGGGAAGGATGTAGCAATTATGTTTTGTATTTTGGCTAGAGGTTTCCCAATGTAGCTATTCAAAATTCATATGTTGATAACCCATAGTTTTGCATTGTTGTACCACATTCATATCAATATAATCCAAATGTCACTGAAACTTTCAGCTTGGAGTGGCCTTGTTGATTTCTAATAACCATTTTATCCATGATGAAGCTCATATGTGACTGAATCCTGATGCTCTCTTCCTAGCTATGGACTGGCATCATTTTGTGTGAAAAAAAATTGCAATGGGAAATGGATATTGCTCTATAACTCATTAACGAATTTTGCAATTCTCCAAATATTTTTTACATGGGTTTATGGCATTTGTATATCTCTTAAAAAGAAGGAATTTGAAACTATGAATGGCTATCACATTGGCATTCAACTTACCTTACTGAATAAATAATGAAAATATGCTCAAATACTTTCAGCCGGTTTGATGGCGCTCCGCCTCTTGCTCCGCCAACCGATTCGGCACCCGAGCCAGAGGAGAAGCACTTCGCGTTTGGACGAGCGGGAGCCCTTCTCACATACGTACAAGAAGCCATGATTCGTTGCTCCGGCATAGAAGCCTGCGGACGTGAAGTCGTGCCAAAAACACCCTTGTCTCACTATTATGTTCCCGTGATAATTGTTTGGAGAAAGACGGATAGGCAAAATAGAATTATAAACATGACTCAAGAAAAGAATAACGATTTTGACAATTATATTTTTATATGATATATGTTGACTTCTCCAAAGCTTCATTGTCATTATTATTGTTTGATATAAAGATTATTTTGATAGACACGTGCGTGTCGAGTACGTGCATGTCTACTGGTATGAAGCAAAAGTGTCCAATAAATTATTGGTGTCATTGTTCAGAAGATATCTTTAGCTTTATTCATTTGACGCCTTACAACACTATTTTATCTGCTTGCAACTAAATTAACTATTGCTCGATATATTTGCGTGCATTGAGCCTACTATTAAATACTCCCTTCATTTCATATTATTGTAGCATGTAGATTTTTCTATCAAAATAATTATTGGCCAGCAGGCCAGCGACCTGGGCGCCTGGCGGGCTGGCGATTGCCGCTGTCAGCGGCGAATCTAGACTAAACTGCTGCCGGGGTCGCACAGATTCATGAACTCAATTTGATGGGGTCGTAGCTGGCCGGAATACGCGGGGTTCCACTGATTCGTACAAAGTTATCGGGGTCGCATGACCCCGACACATGCACTGTGGCTTCGCCGCTGGCCGCTGTTGGCCTGGGCAGACGGCCTAGCCATGGGCGCGCTGCGCTCCTGCATGGGTCGCACCGCCACGAGGGTGAAGAGGCTGATCGACTGGGAGCCTCGCTGCCTCGGAGACACGGTCAAGTTGCTGAAACTACTCCCACTTAGTGTTCTGGTAAACTAATTTGAAGGACCATTCTTCCTTTAATATATGGTCATGAAGTTGAGTGCATTACATCTCTTCGTAGCTAGATGCAACGACCGCGTTCCTTTACATTTGACAATAGCTCTGATTCAAATTGTTATACTACTTGGTCAGATCCTGAATTGGGAATTGGGATGCAGCGACACAAAGTTGTATTGTGTTGGTGCCACTAAGAACACTTGTTTTTACCCCTGATTTGTATCCTTTGCCCGGAATTTGTTCGGATGTATCCTTTTCTGTGCGCTACTGTGGGAGACTCCTGGCTAACTAACACACACGTTCTCCCTCGATATTGGAGCAAGGAGCAAGCCCGGATAATGTTCTCCTTTGAGAAAAGAAAACACATTGACATTTCTATGTAAATCAGCTGCTGTCTACCGATGATCACACTCGATGACAACTGAATTATTACTTTTTGCATTATAAATTGCCAATGTTTTGATCCACTGATTTATGGATATAAAATCATGGCATTTCCGATGAAAGGAACTACCAAGTACCAACCTCGTGTTTCCGGTTTTTGCCTGTTGAACTACTGGTGGTGTGTGAAGTTTCTGTATAGCCACTACCAGAGACGTGTTTTCTCCTGTCAGCCAAGCCCACTCCCCTCGGCTGCGCGTCTCCTGTCAGAGGCGCAGACTCATCCCCCACGTGACCTGTGTACCGTCCGGGAAGTTCTCTCCCTTCGGTTCACTGCTGTCACAGGTGCTCGTCCCAGCCAATAAGATGGCCTTCGCGCCCTACCAGGATTGTTGGCCCACCGAACAGAGGGACAAGCGAAACGAGCGCGCGCGATGGAAAACTTTCCACTTTGCGCCTTCAGTCCGCGCCGACGCCCGCATGACAGCTCCATCTATTTCCCCTAAATCCTTTTCCTCCGCTTCCTATCCGCCGTCCTCCCCGCGCCATCCAGCACCGAGTGACGCTATGCTATGCTTTTTATAGAATGACCTTGTGATTGGTTGAGAGGTAGAACATGAGGGATTTGGTGAGACAGATCAGATGGATGCTATGCTAGTTAACTTAGCTGGTGGGCACCCACCATTAGTTGAGGAAACACCAACTGGTTTTGCCCAAGCTTTCTATAGAATGGTTGCTAGTGCAGATGAGAGCGAGTACATGACCAAACCTTGCACTCTAATCTCTCTGCTGTTGCTCGTCTATTGGCCATTAAATCACAGCACAATCTGTCAGTAGCATGTTATGATGATTTTGTGGGCCTTGTGCATGAACTCCTTCCTCCTAATTCTAGGATCCCCCAAAATTTCTATCGTTCCAAAAAATTGCTAGAGGGCCTTGGTATGCCATACCATAAAATTGATGTTTGTGAAAAAAATTGCATGCTATACTACAAAGATAACAAGGATAAGGATAAGTGTGACATATGCGGTACCTCCCGCTATAAGGATGGATCAAACAAGGTTCCATGTAAAGTGTTGCGCTACCTGCCCATTACTGATAGGTTACAAAGATTATATGCACATGAGGGCACAACAAAACTAATGCGTTCACACAAAGAAAGTCATGTTGCAAGGTCTACAAAAATGCTGCATCCATGTCATGGCAAGGCATGGCAACAATTTGATGATGATTTTGCAGATTTTGCAGAAGATGCTAGGAATGTAAGACTTGGGTTTGCAACTGATGGGTTCACACCATATAAATTGAATGCAGCTTCTTACTCTTGTTGGCTAGTTTTTTGGGTTCCCTATAATCTTCCACCTGGTGTTTGTATGAAGCCTGAGTATATATTCCTTGCTATGGTCATCCCTGGACCAGAACATCCTGGAAAAAACCTAAGTGTATTGCTGCAACCTATAGTAGATGAATTGCTAAATCTGTGGGCTGGGGTAGATACATATGATGCTTCGGTGAAGCGACACTTTACAATGAGAGCATCATACTTATGGTCAATACATGATTTTCCAGCATATGGCATGTTTGCTGGATGGAGCACTCATGGGATTTTTGCATGTCCACAATGCATGTGTGAGGCTAATGCATATCGATTAAAGAAAGGCCCCAGTTTCTTTGATTGGTTCAAAAACATAGTAATGTCATAACTCAATTTCAGCAAGTTTTTTTTCCTATTTAAATCATAATAAACACTAATAAATGAAATGCAACTGTTTGCAGTGTGCAATCAGATCAAGTGTTCACAATGTGTTGTGTCAAATTTCATATGGGTTTCGCAAAAGGGTGTCCTCCTATGGTTGCTATGATGTGAATGGATATAGATTTCGGTCCGAGAAGTATGAGAGTAAGCAGGCAGGATTGGCTACAACCAATAGAGGTGTTTGTGTGACGTGTACTGATGCCAATGGAAATGCTCTTGAGTACTTTGGTGTTATTGAAGACATCATTAAAATTTCTTGGGAAGGCAGGGAACAACTTGATCTGGTTTTATTTTATTGCCGCTGGATTGATCCAACCTCTAGGGGTGTTAGGCGAACTGAAAATCTTGGCTTGGTGGAAATGAAGCATAGCTCCAGGCTTCAAAATTTTGAACCATTTGAGTCGGCAAGTCAAGTTACACATGTTTATTATCTGTCATATGCTAGTGATAACTCTAGTTTGATAGACTGGTGGGTAGTGTACCACGTGGCACCAAAAGATCGTTTGCCTCCAATCGACATCAACAATGATTCCATTGAAACTGAAATGGAAGGTCAAAAAAATATTGATCATGTTGGTAATTCTTCACTTGCAGCTCATTGTTAGCAAAGTACAGATAGAGATACCACCTGAACTGCTGCAGGAAGAAGAAAATGAGATGGTGAGATTAAATCTTAAGTGTTGATACATATTAAGTTATCACATTGTCATACTTTAACTGCATGTTTTTTTTGTTATCTGTATGCTCCTTTCATAGTTAATCATTTCCAGAATTTATCTGGTATACATGTTCTCATGAACGGTCCAATTTATTTCGTTTTGGATGTAGGGAGGGGCCATAGATGGATCCTCTCATGCTTCAGCCAACCTGGACAACAGTGATGGCCATTGATTTGTGTGATGGTAGGAAGTATTTTTTGGAGCCGTAATCTTTTGTTCATTGGACTACAGGTTTGTGCAACAACCAGCAAGTTTGAAGGGCATTTGCTGTGCAAGAGAGGTATTTTGGTCGTCATGCAACAAAAGCAGATTCTGTTGCTATTCAAGGCATGGGTGCAAGTTGTGAAGTAGCAGCTACATAATGTCTATTCACAGCATGCAGGCTTGTGCAGAAACAGCTGCACATTGCCATCAAAGCTGCAGTTTTTGGTTGAGAGAGCAACTAGCTACCAGCAGATTGCCTTCTCAAGGGCCAAGGCAACAACCAACATGCTGTTTGAAGGACGTGTTGTGCAACAGAGGTATGTTGGTTGTGAGATAGCAGCTACCTACTAGCAGATTTTGCCTCCTCAAGGGTCAAGGCATGTCATCTTAAAGTAATAGAGGTATATATTGCCTTCATAGGTTCCTGTTATGAAACTGCCATTTGAGCATGTGGCTGATCCTGTACTTCAAGTTATGCTAGCTGTACCTAACTAGAAGGCTAAGTAGGAGGCAGTAACTGTAATTTAGCTTTGGATTGAGTTGTATTTGTTATGAACAACTTGAATGATATTCAAAGACCATCGAATGTAATGTTTGTATTACTTGAGTATGGATGAATGGTTCAATGACTTTGTTATTGTTGCAATTATTTGCTGTTAAAAGTATTTTTAATGGCTCTAATAAGCTATATTTTGGATCTGCAAGCCAATGGGAAAATTAATTCCTGTCAAAGCTATACCGTCAGGAGTAGCATCAACCATGACGGTTGATAACCGACAGGGAAGAAAAAACTTACCCTGACGGTTTGCTACCCAGCAGAGAAAGTTCAAACATTTCTTGACGGGCTTGCGACCAACAGGGAAAGCTTGAACCAACCCTGACGGTTTAGTACCTGACAGGAATATTTTCTGACGGAATGGGTATGAACCGTCACGTTAGATCTTCCCTGACGGTTTTAACCGTCAGAAAATAATCCCTAACGGTTTTCCGTCAGGGAAACTTCACCTTTCCTGTCAGTATGTCCTCGACGGTGTATCCCTGACGGTTTCCGTCTGTGAAAACTATCCCTGACGGTTTCTACCACTTTCCGTGATGGTTCTAGCCGTCATGGAAAAAGTCAGCTAGGTTAGTGGCAGGCCATCATCGAGACACAGGTGACGCAGGAGGTGGAGAAGCGCATCTGTGCCGCGGCCGGTGTGCATGCACTAGACCGGCTACCCCAACAACAGCTGCGCCTAGGTGCAGGTGGCGGACATCGCGGCTTCATGGTGGGCTGCCTCACCAAGGAGGCAAGGACAGCGACGGCAAGATCGTCGAGGCCACGGACATCTTCGTGGGGCAGCGACTTGCAACTAGCGCGGGCATCTACAAGAAGTCCGTGCCACAGCAAGGACCTGGTGGTGCCCATCGTGGCTGGGGCTATCCTGGTGATCATCGACCTTCCTTGCTCAGTGACCGGATGCTGTTTGTTGTGAACTGTAAAGTAGACGATGCCGGCCCCTATCAAAAAATGTCCCCTTATTCACGTTATTGTTGTAGCAAAAAATTGTCCCCTTATTCACGCTACAGAGAATGCCCATTATTTTTTCCATGTATCTCAAAATAGTGTATATCTAAATTCATAACAAATGCTAGGTGTCGGGTTCATAAACCCGGGGTCCCTCGGGGACCGGCTTCCACGCCAAGGCTCGGCCCAAGCCGGCAGCACGTAACTCATGGGCTGGCCCAAGAGTCTAAAACGACACGCCGGAAGGGTGGCCATGTCACCGACCGAAAGGTCTGGCCGAAGAGGAAGAATGCCCGCTCGTCGACTGCTTGGGCCCACCTCTCCGACCGGAGCGTTCGCTTCGACTCCAGCCGCCACCGGACGGCCTCTCCGATCGGAAGGCCTGGACCAAAACACTACTTCTGACTCCGACCCTACGTGTCCAACCGGGGATCGCAGGAACCCTGCTGCCCGCTCTTCTCCGATCGGTGCACTCAGAGCCGACTAGAGCCATCCGACCGGGGACGCCCGCTCGGTAGGAACTAGAAGACGTGCGGTGAAAAGCAAGGCAAGGCTCACAAGTCAAAACCACTGTACCAGGGACCATACCCTATGTCGAATAGTACTCTACAGCCACCCTGACATAAATAGTATTGTAGGCGCTGCTAAAACTCCCATACGGTGAGGCCCCCCACGTGCCTCTGGGCATCAATAGCGGTATGGTGAAAGCTCTAGTTTGGTTTTGGCTAATTGATGAAACCCTAAGTGCTAACCTAGTTTATCAAAGTGATCATGAGATAGGTAGCACTATTCCAAGTGATGAAGCAATGACGAAGATCATGACAATGGTGATGGCATGGTTATGATCAAAGGCTTGAACTTGGAAAAGAAGAAAGAGAAAAACAAAAGGCTCAAGGCAAAGGTATAAAAAGTAGGAGCCATTTTGTTTAAGTGATCAAGACACTTAGTGAGTGTGATCACATTTAGGATAGATAGCCGTACTATTAAGAGGAGTGAAACTCGTATCGAAATGCGGTTATCAAAGTGCCACTAGATGCTCTAATTCATTGCATATGCATTTAGGATCTAGTGGAGTGCTAACACCCTTGAAAATATTTGTGAAAATATGCTAACACATGTGCACAAGGTAATACACTTGGTGGTTGGAACATTTGAGCAAGGGTGAAGGAGATAGAGATGATAGAGGGTCAGTCTCGCTGTTTTTCAACTGATCGGACGCTGGTCTCAAGGGGACCGGCGCGTCCGGTCAGGCGTAGCAGTGATTACCTGGTGTCGGTCATATGACCGGACGCTGGTCCTTTGACTGACCGAACGCTGGTAGGGTGCGTCCGGTCAGAGCTAACATAGATGCACAGAAGTCAGGGTAACTGACCGGACGCTGGCTGTGTCCGATCAAGTACCACCGGACGCGTCCGGTCAAGTTTTTCAGTCTTTGGGAGCTTACTGGAAATGACCGGACGCTGAGGGTTCAGCATCCGGTCACTTATGACAGAGCGTCCGGTCATGTCATGACCGTTGTCGGTGCGGGACCCACAGGATACCCCGCAAGGAAGGGAGAAGTACTAGTCTAACTAGGATTCTCCCCCCTGTAATCTTAGTAGTAGTACTATTCTATAATCCTATTAGGAACTCTCATTGCAAACCGACTAGGACTCTGGCCTCCTGACTATATAAAGGAGGCCAGCGCTCCTTGGATCAGGAGTTGAAGAGAACAATTGTACACAACACAACACTTAACGATCAATCCAACGCAAAGGATAACGCCGGCTGGACGTAGGGCTATTACTCGATCCACGATCGAGGGCCTAAACCAGGATAAATCGACTGTCTCTTGCGTTAACCGTCGAGTTCTGCATACACTGAAGCCCGAACATACTGCCCCGGGTACCCCCGTGGTAGGCTATCGGTGGTCAAACATCGACAGCTAGCGCGCCAGGTAGGGGATTTCGGCGACTTTGCATCCGAGAGCTCGATGGACCTCGACAACATGATCTTCTCGGAGGGATCAATCTTCATCTTCGGTTCATGGATCTACGAGGCGGACGATGATGGCAAGCTCCAAGGCCGTCTCCTCGAAGATTTAGATCATCATCAGGACTCTTTCAGTTCGATGACAACGACAGATCAGCTTGTTGGAAGATTCGCGCAGCTCGCGATTTCCAATCCAACTCGGATTCCGCGACTTCACGCATCCGATTCGAACTCAAGTTCTGCTTCTGAGATGAAGTCTTATCCGAGTTCTTTCAGAAAACCGAGTTCTTTTCTGACAAAGCTCTAGAACATGACGTCAACCTATCAAGAATACTACTCAGAGTTCACTGAAAGTACTTCAAAGAAGTTGGGTCCTCTTCCATTCGGACTCCACAACATGACAACACCTTATCAGACATGGCACGAAGGATCCACCTATCCCGTGCTTAGAATGCCACTGAAAGGAGCCTAGGAAGGTCTCGTTTTAACTATAACATCTCAAGACTACATCGTCCACTGGCTAGGTACCGTTCCTGAGGATGACGACACCCAACTAGTCGACGGTACGACAACAACAATTCTACCCTACCAAGAAGGAGATTCGATCTATGACCTTGAAACCTCTACTGAAGTTATCAACAGCTCTGGCTATACGGAAATCAACGACGATGACAGAACAACTCACGCTAGAGAAGTATTGATGATTTGCCATCCTCGATCACCATTGATCCCCCCAGAAGCACCCAATGTAAGGTCTTCAGATGAATCCGAATCCAACATATCACCATTTATCCAGGGGCACGATGGTGAGACTGAAAGTCAAAGGCAAGCAAGAGAAAGAAAGAATAAATTGAAACAAGGACGTCAACGTCGTGCTAAGCAGCGAAAGGACACTTGGATCAAATATGAGTCAGATCTAGCCGAGTACAATAGAAGAAAATCAGAGCGAGAAGTCGAAGAAGGACGAGC
Organism: Miscanthus floridulus; assembly: GCF_019320115.1. Taxonomy (NCBI): domain Eukaryota; kingdom Viridiplantae; phylum Streptophyta; class Magnoliopsida; order Poales; family Poaceae; genus Miscanthus; species Miscanthus floridulus. Next base: position 16,590,938 of record NC_089596.1, read on the forward strand.
AGCGAATACACCCTACGATAAGATCCGTAGAAGCATTAGAAGAACTCAGAGCAACTTCACATCCCAATGAAAAACAAGAACAGCTCTAGGACTTCCTCCGATCAACAGTCCTTAGGACGCGCGATGGAAGAGCAACATCTCATGAACAGGAAGATCAAAATCAAAGGAAGTCCGCTTTCGAAAGACTTGGACCAAGTGGAAGTCACAACGGAGAGAGCCGAAGAAATCATAGTCAAAACAACCGAGTCGAACAACCAAGAAAGGCCAGAAGCGAAATGCCTACTTGGATAGCCACACAGAACTACTCTCACCAAGACGATAGTTGGCAAGAAGGGGGCGCAGAATCAGAATATACAAAAGCCAGAACGCACGATAGATTCCCCTGTTTTGCAAACAGACTCGCTTCAATACGACTACCTCACAAGTTCAAGCCGTCCAACCACTCCATGTATGATGGCAAGACCGAACTAAAGCAATGGCTCAGGATTTACTCGCAATCAATTGAATTGGCCGGTGGGGACGATGACATCAAAACCTTGTTCTTTCCCATGGCCCTGGAAACCATGCCACTTCAATGGTTCGACAAATTGAATCCAGGATCAATCAGAAATTGGGAAGACTTGCAAAGAGCTTTTTGTGAAAATTTCACGGGAATTATTACACATCCAATCACCCATGCAGAATTAAAAGGACTCAAGCAGAAGGGAGGGGAAAGTCTAAGAAATTACTATCGACGATTTGGCGAACTACGAGCTCAAGTACATGACATCACCCAAAGAGAAGTAATCGAAGCTTTCTCACACGGAATCATAGCCAGGTGGCAATTTTAAGACTTCTGCAAAGAGAACCCAAGAAACAACGAAGAATTTAGAAGAACAGTGGAAAAGATGATTACTGCAGAGGAGAAGACACAAGAAAGATTCTCGAATAGGAACAATAGAGACAACCCGGACAGGTAGAATCCTCAAAACAACAGACATCAGGAGAAAAAGCGAGGTCCAGACAATACAGTGGTAATGGCTGACAAATCAAAGAAATTTACCAAGCCCAGAAGATATGACGACATTGAAAACATACGTTGCCCCTTGCACCCCAGTGGAAAGCACACCATCGGAAATTGCTACACCTTCAACGAAAGATACACTAGAAAAGATAGCAAGGGAAACAATAAAGAAGACAACCAGAAAAAAGGAGACAACCACGAAGACAAGGGATTCCAAAAATCCAGAGGGACAGTGGTAGTAATCTTTGCCGGGGTTCCAGATTCCAGAAGCAAACATCAAGAAAAACTAGCGTTACGAACCATCATGGCAGCAGAACCTGCTACACCAAGATATCTCAATTGGTCAGAGTATCCAATCCAATTTTCAAGAGAAGACCAATGGACTAGCGTAGGAAACGTAGGCCATTACCCACTGGTTCTAGATCCAACCATTGCCGGTATGACTGTTATGAAAGTACTAATCGATGGAGGAGCCGGACTCAACATTATTTTTTTAGAAACTCTAAGGAAGATGGGACTACAACTCGCTGGGATGATCACACCAACAAGCACACCTCTTTATGGCATAGTACCCGGCAAGGCAGCGATGCCACTTGGACAAATCACTCTACCGGTTACCTTTGGAACTCCCTCAAACTACCATACAGAGTTCATCAAGTTTGAAGTCGCAGACTTCGATTCATCATATCACGCAATCCTCGGGCGCCTGGCACTAGCAAAAGTTCATGGCAATATCGCATTATCCGTACCTGTTGCATAAGATGCCAGGGCCTAACGGTGTTCTTTCTCTTTGGAGTGATTTAAAGCACGCATTTGACTGTGTATGTTCAGGCTATCCAAATTGCAGCAAGAGCGCAAGCAAACGATGGAAGAAAAGAAATAGCCACTATTGCCGCAGAAATAAGTCAAGAAGAACTAGAGATACCGGCTAAAAAGCCAAGCATCCTAGCACCACCAAAAGAAGCCGACATCAAGCAAATCGACCTGGGCACCGGTGATCCCTCAAAAACGGCAACCATCAGTGCACACCTATCAGCAAAATAGGAACTCGCGCTCACCAACTTTCTTCGAGACAACAAAGATATATTCGCTTGGAAGCCGGCCGACATGCCAGGGGTCCCAAGAGAGTTGGCCTGAGCATAGAATTGATATCAATGAAGGCTCCAAGCCTGTGAAACAACGACTACGACTGATTCTCTCCTGACAAGAAGGCAGCAATTAAAAAGGAAATTACAAAACTAATGGCAGCCGGATTCATCAGAGAAATCCTTCATCCAGATTGGCTAGCAAACCCAGTTCTAGTACAGAAAAAGAATACGGACGAGTGGCGCATGTGTGTCGACTACACAGATCTCAACAAACACTGCCCGAAAGATCCGTTCGGGCTACCACGCATTGATCAGATAGTTGATTCAACGGCAGGATCTACCCTATTATCCTTTCTAGACTGCTATTCCGGATATCACTAGATCGCATTAAAAGAACAGGACCAAAGCAAGACATCTTTCATCACTCCGTTCGGTGCCTACTGCTACAAGACCATGTCGTTTGGACTCAAGAATGCTGGAGCCACTTACCAAAGAGCTATCCAAACATGCCTTGGAGATCAGATCGGCGAAAACATAGAAGCATACGTGGATGACGTGGTTGTAAAAACAAAGAACCCAGGATGCACTGATTGAAGACTTAAAACAAACCTTTGAGAATCTGAAAAGATGGAGGTGGAAATTGAACCCAAACAAGTGTGTATTCGGAGTTCCTTCAGGACAACTACTTGGATTCTTAGTCAGTCATCGCGGAATCGAAGCAAGCGCCAAGCAAATTCGAGCCATAACAGAGATGGGCCCTCCTCAAAGTATCAAAGACATGTAGAAGCTAACAGGCTGCATGGCGGCACTAAATCATTTCATATCAAGACTGGGCGAAAAAGGGTTACCTTTCTTTAAATTGCTAAAGAAGACGGACAAGTTCGAGTGGACAGAAGAAGCCAATGAAGCTTTCAAGAAACTTAAGGCATACCTCACATCCTCACCAGTCCTAACACCTCCAAAGAAAGACGAAGACATGATGCTATACATTGCGGCAACTTCTACTGTAGTCAGCACGGCGATAGTAGTAGAAAGAGAAGAAGAAGGGCGCGTATATAAGGTACAACGCCCAGTATACTACATCAGCGAAGTACTGTTAGAATCAAAAATCTGGTACCCGCATGTGCAAAAACTACTCTACGCCCTACTGATCACTTCACGCAAGCTTCACCACTATTTTGAAAGCCACAAGATTACCGTGGTGACAGATTTCCCACTAGGAGACATATTACACAACAAGGATGCAATAGGGCGCATATCCAAGTGGGCAGTTGAACTCGGTGCTCTCAACATCGATTTCACCCCACGAAAGCAATTAAATCCCAAGCCCTTGCTGATTTTGTTGCCGAATGGACGGAAATTCAACAACCCGTGTCAAGCACCATCCTTGATCATTGGAAGATGTACTTTGATGGATCACTCAAGCTAGGCGGAGCCGGTGCAGGCGTCCTCCTAATTTCTCCGGACGGAAAACAACTCAAGTATGTCCTTCAGATATTATGGCAAGCTACCAACAATGAAGAAGAATACGAAGCTCTCATCCATGGGCTACGAGTGGCAATTACCCTCGGAATCAAGCGATTACTCGTATACGGCGATTCGGCAGTAGTCATCAACCAAGTCAACAAAGATTGGGACTGCACCAAAGAAAACATGGGTGCTTACTGTAATAAAATCCAAAAACTCGAAAAACATTTCCAAGGATTAGAAATTCTACATGTCCTGCGGGATTCTAATATTATGGCAGACATCCTCGCCAAGCTTGGATCAGACAGGGTGAAGGTCCCACCCGGTGTATTCATAGAGGAGCTATCAGCTCCCTCTATGAAACAACCCGGTGAGATAACCCCTGAAAATCTCAGCCAAAGACAACCAGATCTTGGTAATCACCACTTCATGGACCTAGGTTTTTATTGATTACATCAAAGAGAATAAGTTGCCAGCAGAAAAATAGGAATCTACCCGAGTTGTTCGCAGAAGCAAGAATTACGTCCTAGTAGGAGACAAGCTATACAGAAGAGCCGCATCATGAGGAGTACTCCTAAAATGCGTCTCATTTGAATAAGGCAAACAAATCCTAGATGAAATACACTCGGGTTGCTGTGGAAATCATGCCGCTTCAAGAACACTAGTCGGTAAAGCATTCTGCACCGGTTTCTACTGGCCAACCGCTTTGAAAGACACAGAAGAACTCGTCAGAAGATGCAAAAGTTGTCAGATGTTCGCAAGACAAGCTCATGTGCCAGCCCACAACCTCATCTGCATACCACCCGCTTGGCCTTTCTCCTGCTGGGGACTGGATCAAGTAGGACCTCTCAAGAAAGCAAAAGGCGGATTCGAGTACATCTTCGTGGCAATCGACAAGTTCACCAAATGGATTGAATTCAAACCACTAGCAAAATACAGCGCAGCCAAAGCAGTCGAGTTCATCCAAGACATTATGCATCGCTTCGGCATGCCCAATCGAATCATCACAGATTTGGGTTCTCCCTTCACGGCCACAGAATTCCAAAGTTGGGCTCAGGATTGTGGCTTCAGCATAGATTACGCATCAGTCGCACATCTAGAAGCCAACGGACAGGTAGAAAGGGCTAACGGACTCATACTAGCCGGATTGAAACCAAGACTAGTATGAAGAACTAGTAGACTATGGATCAAAATGGATCGAAGAATTGCCCAAGGTTGTATGGGGGCTATAGACTCAAATAAGCAGAGCCACCGGATTACTCACCTTTCTTCCTGGTGTACGGATCAGAAGCCGTACTACCCTGCAGACTTGATCTGGACTGTCACCAAGGATAGAGCAATATGACGAAGGAAGAAGCAGAACACACCCGAAGATTAGAACTCGACAATATAGAAGAAGTCAGAGTAAATGCTACCCTGCAATCAGCAAGATACCTCCAAGGACTAAGGCACCACTACAACAAAAATACACAGTCTCGATCATTAAAAGTCGGAGACCTAGTACTAAGAAGAATACAAAAAACCGGCGGACGCCACAAACTACTCAGTCCATGGGAAGGTCCTTTTATCATCACAAAAGTCATCGGACCAGGCACATACAAGCTCATAACTGAAGACGGAAAAGAAGTCAGCAATACATGGCACATCAGTCCGCTACGAAGATTCTACGCATAAAAACAACTCAAGGGAAAATATGTATACAAGACACAAGAGATCAACGTTCATGATCAACAAAGATAGCGCTCACCAAAAACATATGTATCATTGTAACACATCAATATTCATGATCAATAAAGATGATTCAAACCTGACAAACATATGTCTCATCATGGCTTTCTTCCGAGTTGTTTCTTAAATGCAAAATGGCTGAAAAGACGCCTAAGCATCCCGGCCGAGTGCAAAATAGCTGAAAAGACGCTTGAGCCCGCCGATGAGGGTAGCTAACAAGCTAACACCCAAAATAAAAATCAAAATGGCTGAAAAGACGCTTGAGCATCTCGGTCGAGAGCAAAATAGCTGAAAAGACGCTTGAGCCCGCCGATGAGGGTAGCTAACAAGCTAACACCCGAAATAAAAAGCAAAATGGCTGAAAAGGCTCCTGAGCATCCTAGCCGAGAGCAAAATAGCTAAAATACGCTTGAGCCCATCGATGAGGGTAGCTAACAAGCTAACACCCGAAATAAAAAGCAAAATGGCTGAAAAGACGTCTGAGCATCCCAGCCGAGAGCAAAATAGCTGAAAAGACGCTTGAGCCCGCCGATGAGGGTAGCTAACAAGCTAACACCCGAAATAAAAAAGCAAAATGGCTGAAAATACGCCTGAGCATCCCGACCGGAGCAAAATAGCTGAAAAGATGCTTGAGCACGCCGATGAGGGTAGCTAACAAGCTAACACCCGAAACGACTGAAACTAAGCCTGAGCATAGACCACAGCAATTTCAAGACAAGACCCTCCAACTACTTGTTCCAAATAGCAAGAGGTTCGGGGGCTATACTGGAGATACCCAAGAACAAAAAGACCTACATATAACGAGTTGTTTACATGGCACAGAAGAAGGCCAGACAAGCACTCGACAGATCAAGAAAGGTTGTCAACACAAAGATCTATATATATAACGAGTTGTTTACATGGGACAGAAAAGTACTCGACAAATCAGACAAGCACTCGATAGATCAAGAAAGGTTGTCAACACAATATAAAACGAGTTGTTCACATGGGACAGAAAAGCACTCGACGGATCAAGAAAGGTTGTCAACACAATATAAAACGAGTTGTTCACATGGGACAGAAAAGTACTCGACAAATCAAGAAAGTTTGTCAAGATAGCGCGCAGAATTGTTTACAAGGCAAAGACGAAGGCAAGACAAAGTACTCGGCAAGTCAAGTAACTCTGACCACTTGGACAAATCATCCAAGGAATAAACGAGGCATCCAGGCAAAGAAGACATCAACAAAAAATCTTCATTCAAAAGAAGCATAATGTCATATTACAAGGCACGGACATAAAGGTCAAATACATCAAGCCTCATCATCAGGAGGAGAGATAACAATATTAGATTATCTACAATTCTACTAGCTAAGTCTTCAACCTCAGGCTCCATCCTCTCAACGGCATCAATGTACTCTTGACTATCAGCTTCCTCTGCTATCTTGGACAAAGGAACCGCTGGAGCAAGAACCCGGACCTGGGCCAGGACATTCTTGGTACACAGTTGGGCGCACCTCTTCACAAACTCTTGGAAACAAGTCGGGATTCGAGGAATTAACTGAGCCCAAGATTGCCCATCATCCACTGGGGTTCGGAGGACGTCGGCTACTGAACGAAAGGATTTCCACAAAGCTTTCTAGTTTTCAGTAGCCGTCGCCAACTTGCCAGACAAGTCTTCAATAGTTTTTTGGGCCTGCACAAGATCTCTATCAGCTCCACGCCTAATCAACTTAGCAAGCGCAAGTTCCTCCTTAGCATGAGTAATTACCTCCTCAGCCTTGTTGTGACTCGTACGAACAAGAGTCTTCATTTCATCAATGCCCTCCGAGAGTTTTCCTGCTTTTTAGCCCAGAGAGCTGGACAAGGCAACAAACAACAAGTCAGCAGAAAGGAGAGTTTGAATGCAGAAGGAAACAAAAAGAACCCGCAATACCGTTGCACTCTTTCTCATGGCCTCCAAGTTCTTCACGGCCTCCGAATTCTTTTAGGCCTCCTGGAAAGCCGCATCCCTCTGCTTCTCGGTCTCAACAACCCAGGTATGAAGAGATCTTTCCTCCTGTTGATACGTTTGACGCTCAGCCTCCATCTTGGCCTGGAGGAGGTCAAGATCAGCTTTTAGGGCGCTCACTTCAGAAGACAACTTTTTCTCGTTTTTAGATGAGAAAAAGAAGCCGGTATGATCATGAGAGAAGGACTGAGCAAGAAGAGATAAAGAAAAACAAGGAATGAGGACAGAAGAAAAGCGAACGTCCAAAGAAGGAATGGCGAAAAAACTTACCTGGAGCTTTTCTCCAAAAGAAGTCGCAAGGGACGATAAGCTTCCCCAGGCAGCAGTTAACTCCGATAGCCGATGAGTGGCATCAAACTGCTGCACCACATCATCAGCAAAAGACGGACCACCGGAGGCAAGAGAAGGAGAAGGAGAAGCTGGCCGAGGCGAAGAAGCCACGACCAAAGCAATCTTTCGGGTAGCCAAGGCCAATCCCTCAGAAGGACCTGTCGCAATGGCCACGGTCACCTCTAGGGCAACCAAGTCAGCAACGGCATCGTCACTAGAAAGCCTTGTCCCCCCCACAACCACTTCACTAACAGTGTGCTGCGAGTCCTGAGGCTTAGTACTCAGTGGCACAACAGAGGGCTGAGAAGAAGTCGACGGGGGGACGAGAGAAGACAAAGGCCTGAAAGTTGATAAAAGAACTCGCCAATGAGAACAAGAGAAAAGGAAAACAGAAGCAAAGAGACGAAACCAGAATCCACTCACCCAGCTATCTTCTTCTTCGCAAAACAAAAAGAAGACCTCATAGGGGGAACCACAGCGGCAAAAACGTCCCCGCCACTTGGCGGCAGCATCGGTATAGCCGGTACCAGAGCCCCAGAAGAAGCCGATACCGGAGCCCCAGAAGAACTCGGTACCAGAGCTACGGAAGAACTCAGTACCAGAGCTACCGAAGAACTCAACACCGGAGCTATAGAGAAAACCGGCATAGGAGCCTCAGAAGAACCCATACCCGACGTCCGATTACTACAAAAAGATCAAGACTAAAGTCAAAACAAAAAAGAGGAATTCAATGGTAGAAAAATGTGAAAACAACTCACCGCCGCATGATAAGGGGTACATCATCATCCTCTTCCTCCTCGGTCTCGACCAAGGCCACCAGGGCACCCGCTGAAAAAAAAGAACAAAAGCACTCGGTTCAAGATAAAAACAAGAAAACAAAGGGACATAGAGTATTAATATGCTCACCTAAGAGCATGCTAGCTACAACTGGAGTACCTGGGCGAGTACTTGGCTTGCAAGACTTCTTGGAAGCAGGCAGACCAGATGAAGAACCATCCGTTCGCCCCCTCTTCGAGACTCTACGAAGACCTCGGGGGACTGGACGAGGAACATATTCTTCATATACATCAACAACTCCGGAAGAAACTCCAGGAAACGATGTGGTAATTTGGAACTTACTAATTACAGAAGCCCCAACAAGATCCTCCCCAATATTCACCACGGCAGGGAGGACATCAAGGGGGATTGGGTCAACAAAGTTGCGCCCCAATTCCTACAAAGAAGAGTAAAACAACCAGATGAGAAAGATTAAACAAAGGTGGAGACCGCAAAGGAAATTCAAAAAGTACTCGAATAAAGAAAAACAACTCACAGCAGGAAGAGGGTTCTTAGCGCAATACTCAACAACAGCGTAAGGAACGACGTTCACCCCTTTCATCATCTTCCGAAGATGCTCGAGCACCTCCTCGTCGGTCAACTCAAGGGTAGGGACCATACGAGAAGGATCCTCTACCCTAGAGTACTCAAAACCAAAGTTTTCTCGCTCCTTAAGAGGTTGGACTCAACGGCGAAGAAAACTAGAAATAATACCAAGGCCGGTCAAACCTTGCTGTTTCAGAGTACTTATCCTCTCAACAAGCGGCTTGATCGCCTGGTTCTCATAATCCGTCAAGAGTTTCTTTTCCCATCGATCGTTAACCATGGGACCAGAAGAAGAAGGAACGGAAAGAGGAGGAATCATGTTGGCGGAATAAAACCACTCGGAACGCCAATCCTTCATAGGGTCAACTAAGTCATAATAAAAAAATTTAATTTTGAGACCCTGACGGAACTGAATCCCACACCCACCAAGAACAGAAGTGTCATCACGGCGGGGTTGTGGTTTCAGACGAAAGAAGAAACGGAAGAGGGAAAGAGAAGGAGGAATTCCAAGAAAGGTTTCGCAAAGATGAACAAAGATAGAAAGATGGAGGACAACATTGGGGGTAAGATGGTTCAAAGTAACCCCAAAATAATTAAGGAATCGACGGAGGAAGGCAGAAGCAGGAAGGCAGAGTCCAGCACGGACAAAGGAGACAAAGAGGACGATCTCACCAGGACCGGGAGCAGGGACCCGATGCTCGCCTGGAGCTCTCCATTCAGCAAAGTCCTTGCTCTAGATCAAGCCATCGCTGACAAGCTCGCGAAGCTGCTCTTCAGTTGTTGTCGGAGCTAGCCAAACCTTCTGGGCAGTCCTCATGGCCACAAACTCTTGGTTCTCGATCAAAGAAAGTCATGATTCCTCATCCACGAAGTTAGACTGGGACTTGCTCGTGGTTTTCTTCTTACCCATGTACTAACAGAGGCAAAAAGCAACCAGGGGAAGAGAAAGTTTGGACGGCGGCGCTAAGATGGCGGCGGCAATGGCAACGGTGGATTTTTGAGAGCTAGGGTTTTCAAGGCAAGAGAAGGGTAGTAAAGAAAAAGAAGATGAAGGGTCTTTAAATAGATTTTACAACAATAAAAACGGCCCACTAGGCCCGTTAAAGCACCGTGTGAGAACGCAATGGTCCATTTACTGACGCAGCTAAAATGACGAAGGGCACAAATCCACACAACGGTACAATTCAACGGGCAGATTTCAGACTTATCCATCCAGCACTACGATGGGGTTATCAGATTACTGCAAAAACAACCCGTCAACCATGAAGAAAAGAAGGGCTACCTTACAAGGAACATAAGAACTCGGTCCTTATGGAAAGAACTCGGGAATCTCATGAACAACCAGGACTATAGCAGAAAAATAAATAACAACTCAGAAGACATGATTCTTTCCATTACAAGCGACTTCAAAAATAGAAGATTACAAACCTTACAAGACCCAACGAACTCGGTACCACGAAAAGCAAAGTAGCAAAGAGGAACCCGGACATGGCTAGGCTCTGGAACGACTACGTGTCCCAAATTGCTACTCGGAAGGACAAACCGCCATCGGCTACACTGTTTTCTTCAAAGAACGGACGCAGTGCACCCAAGGCGGAAATCAGCAGCACGACAGGACAACATGGAGCAGAGAAGGCCGGCAGGCATCTGTCTACCCAAGACCAATGTGATGCTGGATATGGTGTTGATCTGCACCAGACAGTCTCAGGACAGGCGACAAGGATCAACCCAGAACTGCCAGATGAAGGAACGAAGCCCACATCACAAGACTTCCTCCAACTACCACCACGTACATCCTGGTACAATGCTGCTGCGGGATTAGCCTACCTCTAATCCCTATCACAAGACTTCCTCCAGCTACGACAAGACACACAGGAACTACAAAACACGCCCGGGGGCTGCTCTACTTCACAAACTACCATGTTCATGACCACGAAGGTTTCAATAGAATGTTCAATGGATGAAAACAAGCACTCCAGGAAGGTATTTATAGATCGAAGGAGTGGTGTACATGGACTAGGAGTACCAATGAAACAAGCCTAACAAAGGACACAGTGAAAAGACAGGGCTCAATAATGAAAGACTCAGGCGAGAGGGAACAGTACTTGAAGACGAGCATATTCAGAAGAATATACCAACACAGTACAACCCATGAACAAAAGGCACTTACACTCAACCACCACCATACAACTACATCTGACAATAGCAGACTACCAGAGAACACGCCAAGGCTCTGCATCGGAGTTCTTCCTGAACAAAACAACCCAGATATATGCTCGAGGGCTACAAAAGGAGAGGTATACAGTCCTTTCGAACAACTCAGATTCAAGACCCTCCAACTTTTTGTTCCAAATAGCAAGAGGCTCGGGGGCTACACTCGGTGAGTGCCCTTTTTTCAAAAAAGCGCACGTCACTCAGGAGACTTCTTCAAGACAGACGACTTCAAGGCCATAAGCTAAAAAGAACCCGGATATAGCTATATCCGAGCTCTTTTTGATAAAAAGAACCCGGACATAGCTCAATCTGAGATCTTTTTAAACAAAGAAACCAGGTATATGCTCGGGAGCCTTTCGACGAAGAATCAAGGCGATTTCAAGAAAAGACCCTCAAGCTCCTTGTGACAAACAGCAAGAGGCTCGGGGGCTACATCCAAATGGGAGTACTTTTTTCTTCAAAAAGGTACACACCATGCGAAGATCTCACGAAGCGCTACACGGTTTCGCTCAAGAAAGCACTCGGACGAAGCTTGTTCCTGCTCGACAAGACTTGAAGGAACAAGACGAGGCTTCCAGAACTCAACCATGAAGTGCTCGGGGGCTTGTCGGTGCAGGACCCACAGGATACCCCGCAAGGAAGGGAGAAGTACTAGTCTAACTAGGATTCTCCCCCCTGTAATCTTAGTAGTAGCACTATTCTGTAATCCTATTAGGAACTCTCGTTGCAAACCAACTAGGACTCTGGCCTCCTGACTATATAAAGGAGGGCAGGGCTCCTTGGATCGGGAGTTGAAGAGACCAATTGTACACAACACAACACTTAACGATCAATCCAACGTAAAGGCTAACGCCGGCTGGACGTAGGGCTATTACTCGATCCACGATCGAGGGCCTGAACCAGGATAAATCGACTGTCTCTTGCATTAACCGTCGAGTTCTGCATACGCTGAAGCCCGAACATACTGCCACGGGTAACCCCGTGGCAGGCTATCGGAGGTCAAACATCGACAACCGTTGAGATTAGACGACTCCTATTGTACGTAGGATGACACGTGGCCGCCATCGGGCGACCGGACGCTGAGCCCTGCGTCTGGTCAGTAGGACTAGAGCGTCCGGTCACCCCGATCAGTGCCTAGTGAAGGGGTACAACGGCTCTATTTCATGGGGGGCTTCTATTTAAGCCCCATGGCCGGCTCTAGCTCACTCTCTTGCACATTTTCATTGACATAGCAATCTTGTGAGCTTAGCCAAAGCACTCCCACTCATCTCCATCATTGATCCATCATCTTTGTGAGATTGGGAGAGAATCCAAGTGCATTGCTTGAGTGATTGCATCTAGAGGCACTTGGTATTCATGTTGCGCTGCGGATTTCGCTTTGTTACTCTTGGTGGTTGCCACCACCTAGACGGCTTGGTGCAGCGGTGGAGGATCGGCACGAGTTGGTGATTGTTCGTGGCCGCCTTCGGTGATTGTGAGGGGAGTTGTACCTTCCCCGACGGAGTGCCGAAAGGTAACTCTAGTGAATTGCTCATGTCATTGAGTTACCTCACTTGTGAGTAGGTTCTTGCGGTGTCCAATTATGTGGACGAGGTTTGTGAAACACCTCTTAGCCGCCGAACCACCAAGTGTTGGTCGACACAACGGGGACGTAGCGTGTTGGCAAGCACGTGAACCTCGGGAGAAAATCGATTGTCTCTTGTCATTTGCATTCTCCCGGTGATTGGCGTAATCTTCATCTTGTGATTGGTTCATTCCTCTACACGGCGGTATAATCACTCTACTCACTCATTTATATTCTTGCAAACTAGTTGTGACAAGCTCTTTAGTGTAATTAGAATTGAGAGCTTGCTTTGTTGTTTTAAGTTCATCTAGTGGAGCTCTTTAGAGTAGCAAGATTGGGAGCTCTTAGTGAGTAGTAACTTTGCAAGTTGTGTGCCTAGTAATCATTGCAACTAGAATTGTTGGATAGGTGGCTTGCAACCCTTATAGAGCTAGAGCAAGTTTGCATTTCGCTATTTGTCATACTAATCAAATTGCTCTAGTTGATTTGTAGATTTTTAAATAGGCTATTCACCCCCCCTCTAGCCATACTAGGACCTTTCAAGTGGTATCGGAGCCATGGTCACCGTTTGATTGAAGGCTTAACAACCTCGGTGTCAAATTATGGCTCAAGTTGTGTTCAACCATGTGGGGGGCAAACCACCATTCTTTGATGGCACATCCTATGGTTATTGGAAGAGAAAGATGAGAATGTATCTTGGTTCAATAAATGATCAAGTATGGGAAGTGACCGAGAATGACTATGCTATCATCGATCCTGATGATCCCACCAACCAAGACAAGATCAACAAGCAATATAACACAATGGCTCTCAACACCATATACAATGCTATTGATTCCAAGGTGTTTGAGCAAATCAAAGATTGTGAAAGAGCAAATGAGGTGTGGAGGAGATTAGAGGAAACATATGAGGGCACACCGGCAGTGAAGAGTGCCAAGTTGTACATCCTCAAGGACAAGTTGACAAGTTTCAAGATGAAGGATGATGAGAGCATTCCGGAGATGTTCCATCGATTGCAAGTCATTGTCAATGACTTGAAGGCATTGGGAGAGAAGATCAAGGATGACGATGTCTCTCATCGATTCTTGATGTGCTTACCTCCAAGATTTGAGATGTTGAGATTGCTAGGCGATGTCATGACCCAAGAAACATACCGTGTGGAAAGGGAAGGGGATGACAAGGAGGACAAGAAGGAAGAAGAGGACAAGAAGAAGAAGAGTGTAGCATTTAAGGCTAGCTCATCATCATCCAAGAACAAGGGCAAGTCCAAGAAAGAATCAAGTGATGATGATGATCTTAGTGACATTGATGATGAAGCCATGACTCTATTTGTGCGCAAGATGGGCAAATTCATGAAGAAGAAGGGCTATGGTGCAAGAAAGAGAAGAGATCACACCAAGGGCAAAGAGTATGTGAGAAGATGCTATAATTGCAAGAGCCCCGATCATGTTGTAGCAAATTGTCCCTACAATAGTGATAATGATGAAGATGAGAAGAAGAAGCACAAGAAAGATAAAAATGAAAAGAAAGAGACGAAGGAGAAGAGATTGATCTTCCAAAAGAAGAAGAAGGGTGGAGGCTATATAGTCACTTGGGATAGTGATGGTTCCTCGGATGGTGATAGCTCTAGTGATGATGACAAGAAATCTATCAAGAGAGCTCTAGCAAGCATCGCCATCAACAAGAAGCTCTCCATCTTCGACACTCCATCAACATGCCTCATGGCAAAGCCTACCAAGGTAAAATATGATGAGAGTGATGATGATGAATGTGAAAGTGACTCTTGTAGGAATGATAATGATGATGAGGATGAGGAGTACACCAAGGAGGAGCTCTTGGACATGTGTGAGCAAGTGCACGCTTGCAATGAGATGAAGAGAAAGGAGTGCAAAGAATTGCGCAAGAAAGTAAAATTTCTTGAGCAATCCTTTGATGAGCTCAATGCTACTCATGAGAGGCTAATGGAAGCCCATGAGAAGCTTGGCAAAGCTCACTTTAAGCTTGAAAAGGCTCACTCCTCTCTCATTGAGCAAGTCAAAGTGGAGGAAGCCAAGAAGGAGCAAATGATCATATCATGTGATGTGGGACTAACATGTGATCTTATTAATGAATCTATTTTTGTTGCTCCCACTAATACTTCTTGTAGCAATATCACTTCTACTTCACCTTTGAGTGATGGTCTCACTTGTGAAACCTCACTAACGGTGGAAAATAAGACCCTTAAGAAGGAGGTGAATGAGCTCACTCGTGCCTTAGGCAATGCCTATGGTGGAGAAGCCTGCTTGCTAAAGTGCTTGGGTAGCCAAAGGTTTTCTCTCAACAAAGAGGGATTAGGCTATACCCCCAAGAAAGGCAAGGCGGCCTTTGTCACTCCCAAAGCTAGCTTTGTGAAGGGCAATGATCGGTTTTGCAATAGATGCAAGCAAGTTGGGCATATAGAGCAAAATTGCAAGACTAACAAGAACAAGCTACCTAATGTATCCTCAATCAAATTTGATTCTTGTTACATGCTTTATAAGGGTGCCAACGGTGTGAATGCTAAGTTCATTGGTACACCAATTGTGGGGCCAAAGAAGAAGGCCATTTGGGTACCAAAGACCTTGGTGACTAACCTACAAGAACCCAAGCAAGTTTGGGTACCTAAAAAGAATTGATCTTCTTTTATAGGTAAATTATAAAGCCGGAGGAAGGCATTGGGTGCTTGATAGTGGGTGCACACAACATATGACCGGTGATCCAAAAATGTTCAATTCAATCAATGAAAACATGAGCAATGGGTTTGATAGTATCACATTTGGTGACAATGGAAAAGGCAAGGTCAAAGGGCTTGGTAAGATTGCAATATCCAATGACTTGAGCATTTCCAATGTGCTACTAGTAGAGAGCTTGAACTTCAACCTTTTGTCGGTAGCTCAATTGTGTGATCTTGGTTTCAAGTGCATATTTGGTGTGGATGATGTAGAGATCATAAGTGTAGATGGATCTAACTTGATATTCAAAGGATTTAGATATGAGAATCTATACTTAGTTGATTTCAATGCTAGAGAAGCTCAATTGACAACATGTTTGATCACTAAGTCTAGCATGGGTTGGTTATGGCATAGAAGGCTTGGTCATGTTGGAATGAAACAATTGAACAAGTTAATCAAGCATGACTTAGTTAGAGGCTTGAAAGATGTCACTTTTGAGAAAGATAAGCTATGTAGTGCATGTCAAGCCGGAAAGCAAGTTGGTAACACACATCCTAAGAAGAGTATGATGAGCACATCTAAGGCATTTGAGTTGATGCACATGGACTTGTTTGGACCAACCACATACACAAGCATTGGTGGAAACAAATATGGATTTGTGATTGTGGATGATTTCACTAGATATACATCGGTCTTCTTTCTTGTTGACAAGAGTGATGTGTTTGCAACATTCAAATCTTTTGTCAAGGGTATTCACAATGAATTTGAAACAACCATAAAGAAAGTAAGAAGTGACAATGGAAGTGAGTTCAAGAACACTAGAATTGATGAGTTATGTGATGAATTTGGAATTAGACATCAATTCTCGGCCAAGTATACTCAATCAAATGGGCTAGTTGAAAGAAAGAATAGAACCTTAATTGATATGATAAGATCAATGTTGAGTGAGTACAATGTAAGTCATTCATTTTGGGCCGAAGCAATCAACACGGCTTGCTACTATAGCAACTGACTCTATTGTCACCCCATGATGGAGAAGACACCTTATGAGCTATTGAATAGAAGAAAGCCAAACATAGCATACTTTTGGGTATTTGGTTGTAAATGCTACATATTGAAGAAAGGCACTAGATTGAGCAAGTTTGAAAAGAAATGTGATGAAGGTTTCTTGCTTGGTTACTCCACTACTAGCAAGGCTTATAGAGTTTGGAATTTGGCTACTGGTACTCTTGAGGAGGTTCATGATGTGGAGTTTGATGAAACAAATGGTTCCCAAGAGGAAGATGGGAATCTAGATGATGTGAAAGGCACTCAATTGATCAAGGCAATGAGAAATATGGACATTGGTGAGTTAAGGCCTAGAGAGGTGATTGATATTGAAGATGACAAGAATCAAGTGCTCTCTAACTCAAATATGCAAGCTAGTGGTTCTCATGATCAAAACCAAGCAAGCACTAGTGATGGCAATGAGCAAGATCAACAAGTGGCTAGTTCATCATCTCAACCAAGTGATCAATCAAATGCTAGCAATCAAGTGCAAGTGCTTCAACCAACCAATGTTGCAAGAGATCATCCATTGGACACCATTATTGGTGATATTTCAAGAGGTGTGCAAACTAGATCAAGATTGGCTTCATTTTGTGAGCATTTCTCATTTGTGTCATCCATTGAACCTAAGAAGATAGATGAAGCTTTGAAGGATGTTGATTGGGTCAACGCTATGCATGAAGAGCTAAACAACTTCACAAGAAACCAAGTATGGGAGTTAGTTGAGAGGCCTAAGGATCATAATGTGATTGGAACCAAGTGGGTCTTTTGGAACAAGCAAGATCAAGATGGGATAGTAATAAGGAACAAAGCAAGATTAGTGGCTCAAGGTTACACTCAAGTTGAAGGTCTTCACTTTGGAGAAACATATGCCCCGGTTGCAAGATTGGAAGCAATTAGGATCTTGCTAGCCTATGCTTGTGCCCATAACATCAAGTTGTACCAAATGGATGTGAAGAGTGCATTTCTCAATGGGTACATCAATGAGCTTGTATATGTTGAGCAACCTCCCGATTTTGAAGATGAAAAGAAACCCAACCATGTTTACAAATTGAGAAAGGCTTTGTATGGGTTGAAACAAGCACCAAGAGCATGGTATGAGAGATTGAGGGATTTCCTACTCTCTAAGGGATTCAAGATGGGAAAGGTTGACACCACTCTCTTCACCAAGAAGCTTGGAAATGACTTATTTGTAATGCAAATCTATGTTGATGATATCATTTTTGGGTCAACCAATCAAGATTTTTGTGAGGAGTTTGGCAAGATGATGGCCAGTGAGTTTGAGATGTCCATGATAGGAGAACTTAGCTACTTCCTTGGTCTTCAAATTAAGCAAATGAAGAATGGCACATTTGTGAGTCAAGACAAGTGTATCAAGGACATGCTCAAGAAGTTTGGAATAGATGATAGTAAAGCTATTAGTACACCAATGGGGATAAGTGGAAGCTTGAATAGTGATGCAAGTGGCAACATGGAGTATCAAAAGATATATCGGTCTATGATTGGAAGCCTACTCTATGTGACCACATCAAGACCGGATGTGATGTTTAGTGTATGCATGTGTGCTAGATTTCAAGCCTCACCAAGAGAAAGTCATTTGAAGGCAACAAAAAGGATATTGAGGTACTTGAAGCATACACAACGTGTTGGATTATGGTATCCCAAAGGAGCAAGATTTGAGTTGATTGGATATTCGGACTCCGATTATGCGGGATGCAAAGTTGAGAGAAAGAGCACATCGGGCATATGTCAACTATTGGGAAGATCACTTGTATCTTGGTCATCAAAGAAGCAAAATAGTGTAGCACTTTCAACCGCCGAAGCGGAGTACATTTCGGCCGGTAGTTGTTGTGCTCAATTACTTTGGATGAAGGCTACTTTGAGTGATTTTGGAATTAGGATCAAATAAGTGACATTGCTATGTGACAATGATAGTGCCATCAAACTCACAAACAACCTGGTTCAACACTCAAGAACAAAGCATATTGATGTCCGCCATCATTTCATAAGAGATCACCAACAAAAAGGGGACATTTGCATAGAGAGTGTGGGTACCGAAGATCAACTTGCCGACATATTCACCAAGCCACTTGATGAGAAGAGGTTTTGTAAGCTAAGGAATGAATTGAATATACTTGACTTCACCAATATGTGTTGATGCAGCCCCATTATATGACATGCCTCTCCTTCGAGCAACACAAGGTATAAATTGATTGACATGACATACATCCTTGCTAAGGACATGATTAGTGTATCTAGACATATTTCACATTTGAATAGGCTCATTCATGAAAATCAAATGAATTTGATGCTTGTATGGTACCACTATTGCTTGTATGCTTGAAATGATCTAGTGGTAGCATATGACATGTTTGTGGGCTTGTAAACCTAGTGTTTGATCTATAAAATGAGCTATACGTGTTTAACTCAATATGGTACAAGATAACCCTTATTTGGAGGTGTGAAGAAGCTTGTCCTTGGATCAAACCAAGTTAAATATCTTTTGCGAGTAATCTAGATTGAACCAAATTGAAAAATGATCCTCATTTCACATGGTTTCACCCCAACCTATCTATAATTTGAACCTCTCTCTACTTTAAGCCTTTGTGGTCATTGATGACAAAGGGGGACAGAAACAAAGATAAGTGATAGGGGAAAAATAGTGTAGAGAGATAAGATATGACAAAGGAAGGGGATCAATTAAAATCTTGAGCACACAAGTAGGGGGAGCAAGCTCATGAACTTGCATGGTGCATTTGAATGTGCATTTCATATGTTTGCTTGCATGACACAAGTTCTAAATTTCAACATCCATGCTTGTTGTGGTGTATGCTAATTATAAATTTGCATGATGAAATGAAAATCTAGTATGCATAGGTCATCTAATGATTTCATTCCCATGATTTTACAAGTGGTATCTAGCTATCAAGTGGTATCTAGCTAAAGTAACTAGACTTATGTTCATCATATGGAAACTAGACCCTTACTTGTAATTTTGATCTCATGGGGTATTCTAGTTTTTATGTATGTCTAGTTACAAATGGTGCTAAGGATGGTATAATGGTGCACTCCGATTGGTATCACGCTTCAAAGGTCCATCTCTTATACCTTAGCATCATTTGGTAGAAATTGTCTCCTATATTTCCCATCTAAGCATATGTGCAAAGCTACAATCCAAACTCTTAGCACATATGTAGGGGGCGCAATTGCTACCATATGGAGCTCATGAAACTTGTCCATATCCTTTACACATGGTAAATATGCTTGGGCAAGCAACATGAATTCAATTGAATCTTATTTCATATCTTTGTATAAGGGTTGTCATCAATTACCAAAAAGGGGGAGATTGAAAGCTCTAGTTTGGTTTTGGCTAATTGATGAAACCCTAAGTGCTAACCTAGTTTATCAAAGTGATCATGAGATAGGTAGCACTATTCCAAGTGATGAAGCAATGACGAAGATCATGACAATGGTGATGGCATGGTTATGATTAAAGGCTTGAACTTGGAAAAGAAGAAAGAGAAAAACAAAAGGCTCAAGGCAAAGGTATAAAAAGTAGGAGCCATTTTGTTTAAGTGATCAAGACACTTAGTGAGTGTGATCACATTTAGGATAGATAGCCGTAATATTAAGAGGAGTGAAACTCATATCAAAATACGGTTATCAAAGTGTCACTAGATGCTCTAATTCATTGCATATGCATTTAGGATCTAGTGGAGTGCTAACACCCTTGAAAATATTTGTGAAAATATGCTAACACATGTGCACAAGGTAATACACTTGGTGGTTGGCACATTTGAGCAAGGGTGAAGGAGATAGAGATGATAGAGGGTCAGTCTCGCTGTTTTTCAACTGACCGAACACTGGTCTCAAGGGGACCGGCGCGTCTAGTCAGGCGTAGCAGTGATGACCTGGCGTCGGTCATATGACCGAACGCTAGGCCTCTGACTACCGGACGTTGGTAGCGTGCGTCTGGTCAGAGCTGATGTAGATGCACAGAAGTCAGGGTAACCGACCGGATGCTGGCTGTGTCTGGTCAAGTACCACCGGACGCGTCCGGTCAAGTTTTTCAGTCTTTGGGAGCTTACTGGAAATGACCGAACGCTGAGGGTTCAGCGTCCGGTCACTTATGATAGAGCATCCGGTCATGTCATGGCCATTGAGATCAGACGACTCCTGTTGTACGCAGGATGACATGTGGCCACCATCGGGCGACTAGACGCTGAGCCCTACGTCTGGTCAGTAGGATCGATCGAGTTCATCAGCTCACAACCACAGAACCGCCGGGTTCGTACCCCAAGCACATGCTTAAACACTTAGCTCATAGCGTAGCTCCTGTCGCTCTTGGCCCTTCCGACCAGAGCCGACCGGACCTCTTGTACACCCCATCTTTCTCCTTCTCGTTTGTAACCCCACTGCAAACTTCGAGCACCTAGGCTTAGGAATAAAGTCACTAACCGACCCAAACTAGACATAGGGCATGTTGCATGAACCAGTATAAACCCTGTGTCATTGAGTGCTAGGTCACCTCCGATCACAACGTACGACAAAACTACAAATATTTACTAGTTGGTCACATTCTGCAACGACAGTTGGCGCTGTCCGTGGGGTAGACGTTGTGCGTTCAACACTTTTTGGTCATCGGATGGCCCATTTTTCCGCCACCCTCACCGTGGCAGGCTCAGGCGATACGATTCGCTTCGGCTCGCTGGAGTTTCCCACACTCTCACCCACTGGGATGCGGGTTCCACCCATCTTTGAGCCATCCTAGGCCTTCCTCTTCGGAAGCCTGGACTTCATCGTCGACCGGCTCGGCGTGCTACACCTCTGCGAGGAGGCTCACATCCCGGCACCCGTCGGAGGGGCGCCCTCCATCGACTCTGGGATGCATGACTTCGACGACGCAGCATCGGCGCTTCTTTCCGAGCAAACTCTCTGCTCAAACCCCACTGTGAGTAATATACATGCTGTTATTTACTTACTATTCTCTATCTTCCGCCTATTACCCGGCGGAACCCCGTTGTCCCCAACGCAACCATCGTACGACCAGTTCCCTACGGCCTCGCGTCTTCTACAGACGCATACGCCCAGGGGCTCTGAAGGATGCCAGTGCCGCCCCCTCTCGCATCTGAATTCATGGGAATGGCTAGCTATGCTCCCACCTGTTTCCTCGACCTCATGGATGACGATGGCGAGGGTGACGGCTCTAGCATCGGCGACATGGCACCTAGACACCGTTCATCCTAGGAGCGCACCATAGCGGAGTCCTCACGGACTCACACCTCTCCGGACCCTCACACGGAGACCCCTGAGCTCACACTTGAGCACGGGGAGGAACTACAACAACAGTGGCTGCATCAGCCACCAACTGCGCCGGCACGCCCAGCGCACCACACTGCGCCCCGCGTGCATAGACCGGCGAGCAGCGCCCGGGGGCGCACCCATCAGGTCCAGCACAACACCATGGACAAGGGAACGATCCCCCGCACTTCGCTCGGGCGAACCAGAACATCACGTCGCGGCAATGCTTCTACGCAGCCTGTCCGAGCCGAACGACCCTCATGAACAGGCGATCCACTGGAACCTTCGGGCACTAGTGGAGACTGCCGTCGTTCAACAAGCGGAGTGCTCCATATCGTGACACCAACTCATGTCCTCGCTCTCCACCAGGGGAACGAGGACGCGGCAGATGGGTCGCTCCACCCAATCGCCGCTACAATCATCGAGTGCGGCATAGGAGGCTGCACTGCCACCTCATCTTGACCCAGTGACCGCTCTGCACCAACCACCTGTATTCGCGCAGCTCAGACCGAACCAAGACACACGCAGCAGCGACCGAAGTCCCAGCCCTGATGGCCTGGGACCGTGGACCTTTGTCCAAAACCCCCAACAAACGCCGCTCCCACCGCGCTTCGACGGAGGCCAGGGCAAGGGCAAGGCCAAGCACCAGGATCAGGACGAAGGCCCCTCCATGCAGAGGGGGAAAAAGAACAGAAAGAATCGCCGCCGACTGGCCAACTCCGCGTTGGTCGCCATGGCTGATCATGCAGGCACATAGCCCCAGCAGGGCCCTTCTGGCCACTTCCATGAGCTCATGGAGGGCCCATGCACCAACCACAACTACCCCATAAAACACCTCTACAAGGACTGCCAGCTCCTCAAGCACCTTCTACGGTAGGCCGGCAGGCCGAAGGATGAAAAAGGCAAAGAAACAGCAACCTTGAAAGGGGGCATGGTGGGCAAGGATTCGGACGACTGAAGAACGAAGTGATCCGAC
The DNA here is from genome assembly GCF_019320115.1 of Miscanthus floridulus. Lineage (NCBI taxonomy): Eukaryota > Viridiplantae > Streptophyta > Magnoliopsida > Poales > Poaceae > Miscanthus > Miscanthus floridulus. The sequence goes on from NC_089596.1 coordinate 16,613,696, forward strand.
TAGACAGCTACTGACCAAAGGACAATGACGATGCCCTTCTCTCCGAACACCTAGAACAGCTATGTCGCTTTTTCCCTAAGCTTTAATCTTACCATTGTTTACTTAGTATATGCTCCTGTAAAAGCACCCCGACCCGAACACTTTTCGGCCTGGGGCGCTCGGGGGCTCCACTAGGGTATACTACTATCATTATGCTTAATGACTACCTCCCTGTTTTGTTTACATATGGTGAAATTCCTTCCTACCCAACCAACGGGATAGTTTGTTCCTTAGTTTTGCTTTACGTAGCTTTACTTTAAAAAACATTCCAACCAATCGCACCCCGCCTTTCCCTACGGTTACGAGCAGCCGAGCCTCACGGGCCACGCCCCGGGCTCCCAAGATCATGGCCTACGGGACAAACGGGCAGGTACGAGAAAGAAAGAATAAAAAACAAAATTATGCTAAGGGAAAATTGAGGAACGAAAGGGAACAGGATCCCCCGAACGGAGCAATTCCATCACAGAAAACAAAACCGATGGTAGTCATTAAGCACACAGTAATATTTACACGGGGGCTCCCCCACAAACTTAAACTTCTACCTTCACTAAACTACTTATATTTTGCAAGCTATTGGACCGGCCCGGTGGCATCTGCTGTCGGAGGGACCGATGGGGGCGCAAGCTGCTCACTCCTCGGGGGCACGACATTCGGCTTGGTCGGGGCTAGGGCGACGTTCACATCCAACCTAGGCTCCGTGCCGTCTGTAGATTGGGCAGCGTCTTCTCCGAGCATGATTCTGGCCATATCTTCATGGCAGACGTCCATCACCCACTGGGCAGAGACTTGCTCTGCCACCGACCTTGTGTGCGGTAGCAAGCCCTCCCCGATCGACTGGATGTCCTCCATGCTCAAGCCTTCAGCATACCCGTTGCAGATGGCGGCAAAGTCCAGGTTCGGATGGTGCGTCGCCACCGATGTCAGCACCCCCAACGCCTCGTAGAACAACCCGCTCCTGATAAGGTCCTGAACCGCATCCGGGACCTCCGCTAGCTGGACTGCGGGGGCGCTAGTGCTGGGCGCCGACCTGAAGATGTCCAAGACAACAAGCTGGGCAACGTTGCGGATCTGGTCAAGATCCCCCTCGAGAGCACGTCGCTCTTCACGGGACTTGGCCAGTTCCTCCGTATTCTGGCTGAGGGTCACATTGATCGTCTCCAGGTTCTGCTCTAGCATCTTCACCTTTCCACCCAGCTCTGAGAGAAGAGTGACAAGCTCAGAAATAGGCTGAAGGAAAAAACCAACAACGAAGAACAGAAAAGGCACGTACCGACGCAGAAGTTCTCAAGGATGGAGAGATCCTCTACCTACCGGGCCACCTGCTCGTGTAGCCAGGCACTTGCGTCCTCCGTCCCCATCACCTGACCTTGGAGCACGAGCACCTCCTGGTCCGCCTCCGACCGGGCCTTCCGCTCCGCCTCCAGGGCCTTCCGTGCCAACTCCAGGGCTTTCTGCGCCAACACCAAAGCGGCCCGCTCTAGCTCAAGGGCCGCCAAGGACTCTCGCAATGCCGCCTCGGTGTTTGCCAGGGATGTCCGTAGCCTTGCCTCGGTCTCCGCCTGATGGGCCTTCGCCGCCTCGAGCCCTTGCTCAGCGGCAGTCGCCCGCTCGGCTACACGCTGCCCCTCCGCGGTGAGTACCGCTACTCACCTACCTCCTCGAGGATGTTCTCCTACCCAAAGGGACTGAAGCCCGATGGATCGCTCGATGCGCCAAGACCTTCATCGCGCTGGGTGACGAACTCTACAAACAGAGTCCGTCAGGGGTACTCATGATGTGTATCCCCACCAACCAGGGGAAGCAGCTCCTCCTCGAGGTCCACGCTAGAATTTGTGGACATCACGTGGCCCCAAGGTCGCTGGTTAGAAAAGCCTTTCGTCAAGGTTTTTACTGGCCGACCGCACTACGAGATGCAGAGGAGGTCGTCTGTAGATGTGAAGGATGCCAGTTCTACGCTCGGCAAACACATCTGCCGGCACAAGAACTCCAAACCATCCCCATCACCTGGACATTCGTGGTCTGGGGCCTCGACATGGTGGGACAACTCAAAAAGGGCCTAGGCGGTTTCACTCACCTACTCGTAGTAGTCGATAAATTCACCAAGTGGATAAAGGCCAAGCCCATCACAAACATCCGCTCAGAAGAGGCGGTCAAATTCTTCCTCGACATTATCTACCAGTTCGGCGTTCCTAACTATATCATCACTGACCACGGAACCAACTTCACTGGAAGGAAGTTCCTAGACTTCAGTGATGAATACAGCATCAGGATCGACTGGGCCTCGGTCGGACATCCACGGACCAACGGTCAGGTCGAGCGCACCAATGGCATGTTCCTCCACGGACTCAAGTCATGCATCTTCAACAGACTCAAGAAATACGTCGGACGATGGGTGGCAGAGGTCACGGCAATCCTTTGGAGCCTAAGAACGACCCTGAACTGATCCACAGGGTTCATGCCTTTCTTCCTAGCTTATGGAGCCAAGGCAGTGCTGCCCTCCGACCTTGACCACGGCTCCCCAAGAGTGAAGGCTTTTGACCACGACCGAGCCGCGGAGGCTCAGCAAGACACAGTCGACCTGCTCGAGGAAGCCCGCGAGATGACCATCATCCGCTCCGCTCGCTATCAGCAAACTCTCCGCAGGTACAACAAAAGAAAGATCAGGGGAGAATCCTCGAAGTCAGTGACCTCGTACTCTGGAGGACCCAATCAACAAAGGAAAAACACAAACTCTCTCCGCCATGGGAAGGACCCTATATGGTGACCGAAGTAATCTGACCGGGCACCTACCGACTGGAGGACGACAACGGCAACGCTATCACCAACACTTGGAACATTGAACAGCTATGTCATTTTTCCCTAAAATTTGGTATTACCGCTTTTTAGTCAACACTTACTCTTGAAAAGTGCCCCGGCCCGAATAGTTTCAGCCCAGGTCGCCTAGGGGCTACATAAGGGCATAATACCGAATATTACCTCTGTTTTTATTGTCACGTGGTAAACAATTTTTCCCCGAATGGAAGCACTTTTCCTTTCCTTTAGTTGTCCTACGTAACTTTGTTCTCACTCCTAACCGAATGCACCCCGCCATGACCTACGGCTATGAGCAGCCGAGCCTCGCGGGGCATGCCCAGGCTCTTAAAAAAGCTACAGCCTACGGAACTAATGGGCAGGTGCAAAAAAGAAAGGACAAAAACAATAGCTACGCCAGGATAAAAACAAGGAACGGATAGTGATCCTGTCATAGAGAACAGGACTGATGTGTTCATTAATACAAAAACTGTTCACACAGGGGCTCACCCACGAACGACGAGCGTGGGTCCCGGTTGGACATTTCTGACTGAAGCTCTCCAAACCCCGTCACTCAGGTCATCAAGGTGAGCATGTGTTCATTAATACAAAAACTGTTCACACAAGGGCTCACTCACGATTGACGAGCGCAGGTCCCGGTCGGACATTTCCGACTGAAGCTCTCCGAACCCCATCACTCAAGCCATCAAGGTGAGCACTACCAACCCCCTCTATTTCCTTACAATCATTTCATACATCCATACGCACATTCATTCCATACGCTCGAAACTCTCAGATGATTCGGGCCCTGAACCGCCTGGGGGCTCAGGAACTAAGCATCGCACGTGCAGCGAAATGCATCACAATGTTCCGTGTTGCGTCACGAAGCGGCGGTTGCCTCATTCGACATGAGCAACCCACAGAGCCAGGGGAGAAAAACGTAGATGAGCCCCGTGCGGCCCTCGCCCGGTCTAGCAGACCGGGTCATCTCAACCTTCTCGTTCGATCCTGAACCTCTCGCCAAACCCACAGAATCTCCATCGAGGGGAGGCCGTTAGGCCACCTGGGTCGGTCTCCAGAATGACCCAGGCATCTACCGGGTTGCAGGTAAAGGAGTAGTGAAATGTCACAAGAGGGCTATGCCGACCCCGTCATGACGACGGACCCGGATTCCACTCAATCACACCCGTTAGTGAACTCACCGAGTGCGTCACTCGAGCCCGAGCGATCAGGACAAGTGACAAAACTTAGCCCCTTCGGTTGTGAGGAACCGAGGATGGGGTAACGCACACAACTCACACCGAACCCTACTAAGGCCTAATAGGGCTCGGGGGCTCAAGACAAAAAGCCTGGGACTATGACCTCGAACTCGCCCCTTCCGACTGTGCTCCAAAAACCAAGGTTTGCGACCCCGATCTCGCCCCATCTGGCTACGCTTCTGACTGCGCTCCAAAAACCTTGGTTTGCGACCCCAATCTCACCCCATCTGGCTACGCTTCCGACTGCGCTCCAAACATCCGGGTTTGCGACCCCGATCTTGCCCCACGACTCTGACTCGCTCGATCCCATGGCGCGCATCGATGCCAGCATCAGTGAGCTCTGTCTCATCCAAGACTGACTCCCTCGCTCGATCCCACGGTGCGCATTGACGCCAGCATCAGTGAGCTCTGTCTCATCCAAGACTGACTCCCTCGCTCGATCCCATGGCGTGCATCGATGCCAGCATCGGTGAGCTCTGTCTCGTCCAAGACTGACTCCCTCGCTCGATCCCATGGTGTGCCTCGATGCCAGCATCAGTGAGGTTTGTCTCGTCCAAGACTGACTCCCTCGCTCGATCCCACGGTGCGCATCGACGCCCGAGCTCTGTCTTGTCCAAAACTAACTGCCTCACCCGATCCTATGGTGCGCATCGACGCCAGGATCAATGAGCTCTGTCTCATCCAAAACTAACTACCTCACCTGATCCCACGGCGCGCATCAACGCCAGGATCAGTGAGCTCTGTCTCGACCAAAACTAACTACCTCGCCCGATCCCATGGTGCGCATCGACACCAGGATCAGTGAGCCATGTCTCGTCCAAAACCCTTGACTGACTCCCTCGCTCGATCCCACGGCACGCACCAACGCCAGGATCCACAAGCTCCCTCTCACCCAATCTCTCAAAACAAACTAAAAAACCGCCTCGGCTGCACAACGATGCCTTGGGCGACAAAACTCTATCTCAAAATAAAAACTCCCCCATTGATAACACAGGAAACCCCTCAGACGGTTCTGCCCGAACCGCCCGGGGGCTAGAGGGCTACACCCGCGGGTGCGCTCACGCGCACCCACCAGCAAGACAAAAATCCCCTAGACGATTCTACCCGAATCACCTAGGGGCTCGGGGGCTCCTGTCGGGTTTATAAACCCAGGATCCCTCGGGGACCGGCTTCCACACCAAGGCTTGGCCCAAGCTGATAGCACATAACTCATGGGCCGGCCTAAGAGTCTAAAACGATAGGCCAGAAGGGTGGCCATGTCACCGACCGGAAGGTCTGGCCGAAGTGGAACAGCGTCCACTCGTTGGCTGCTTCGGCCCTCCTCTCCGACCGGAGCGTTCGCTTCGACTCCAGACACCACCGAACGGCCTCTCCGATCGGAAGGACTGGCCCAAAACACTACTTCCAACTCTGACCCCGTGTCTCCGACCGGGGATCACAGGAACCCTACTCACCGCTCTTCTCCGACCGGAGCACTTAGAGCCGACTGGAGCCACCGACCGGGGACGCCTACTCGGTAGGAACCAGAAGACGTTTGGAGAAAAGCAAGGCAAGGCTCACAAGTCAAAACCATTGTACCAAGGACCATACCCTACGCGGAATAATACTCTACAGCCACCCTAACACAAATAGTATTGTAGGCGTGGACATCTCCCTCTATAGTATTGTAGGCGCCGCTAAAACTCCCATACGGTGAGGCCCCCCACGTGCCTCTGGGCATCGATAGAGGTATGGGCGCCAGGATTTACCATACCGGGTGAACATAGTGAGACTCCTCACATGCCTCTAGGCATCAAACAGTATTTGCAGGTATCGACGTCTACCATCCCTAAAAAAGGCAGCACGACCTCCCGCATGCATCTGACATTCTACAGTGACATCAACAGTGTTGTAGGCGCCTACCATTATCTTGTACCCACCGGCGTGGGCAACAAGGCTCGGTAGCATACGTACCCTCACCCTCTCACTTGTAAAGCCATCCCCTTTTTCTATAAAAGGGGACGCGCCCCCTCCAACAAAGGGGAGAGCCCTTCTTGAAGAAAACCAACATCGATCGAGTTCATCAGCTCACAACCATAGAACCGCCTGGTTTGTACCCCAAGCACATGCTTGAACACTTAGCTCATAGCGTAGCTCCTGTCGCTCTTGGCCCTTCCGACCAGAGCCGACCGGACCTCTTGTACACCCCATCTTTCTCCTTCTTGTTTGTAACCTCACTGCAAACTTCAAGCACCTGGGCTCAAGAATAAAGTCACTGAGCGACCCAAACTAGACGTAGGGCACGTTGCCTGAACCAGTATAAACCCCGTGTCATTCAGTGCTAGGCCACCTCCGATCACAACGTATGGCAAAACTATAAATATTTACTAGTTGGTCACATTCTGCACCGACACTAGGTATCTAGAAAAGCCAAAACATCACATAATTTAGAGTAGAGGAAGTAGAAACTAGCAGTATGATTGTGGTTGGCAATGTGACTTATAGTGGGTGGCATTGCCCAACTCACAGTGTGGCAGGAGGCGGTAGCCCAAAACACTACTTCTGACTCCGACCCCGCGTCTCCAACCCAGGTTCGCAGGAACCCTGCTCACCGCTCTTCTCCGACCAGCGCACTCAGAGCCGACTGGAGCCATCCGACCGGGGACGCCCGCTTGGTAGGAACCAGAAGACGTGCGGAGAAAAGAAAGGCAAGGCTCACAAGTCAAAACCACTATACTAGGGACCATACCCTGCACGGAATAGTACTCTACAGCCACCCTAACACAAATAATATTATAGGCGCTGACATCTCCCTCTACAATATTGTAGGAGCCGCTAAAACTTCCATACGGTAAGGCCCCCCACGTGCCTCTGGGCATCGATAGCGGTATGGGCACCAGGATTTACCATACCGGGTGAACATAGTGAGACCCCTCACACGCCTCTAGGCATCAAATAGTATTTGCAGGTACCGACGTCTACCATCCCTGAAAAAGGCAGCACGACCTCCCGCATGCATTTGACATTCTACAGTGACATCAACAGTGTTGTAGGCGTCTACCATTATCTTGTACCCGTCGGCGTGGGCAACAAGGCTCGGTAGGCATGGGCAACAAGGCTCGGTAGCATACGTACCCTCACCCTCTCACTTGTAAAGTCATCCCCTTTATCTATAAAAGGGGGCGCGCCCCTCCAACAAAGGGAGAGACCTTCTTGAAGATAACAAGCACCGATCAAGTTCACTAGCTCATGACCATAGAACCGCAGGGTTCGGACTCCAAGCACACGCTTGAACACTTAGCTCATAGCGTAGCTCCTGTTGCTCTTGGCCCTTCTGACCGGAGCCGACCAGACCTCCTGTACACCCTTCTTCCTCCTTCTCGTTTGTAACCCCACTGCAAACTTCGAGCACCTGGGCTTAGGAATAAAGTCACTGACCGACCCAAACTGGATGTAGGGCACGTTGCCTGAACTAGTATAAATCATGTGTCATTGAGTGCTAGGCCACCTTCGATCACAACATACAACAAAACTACAAATATTCACTAGTTGGTCACTTTTTGCACCGATAGTTGGCGCCGTCCGTGGGGAAGACGCTGTACGTTCAACACTTTTGGGCCATTGGATGGCCCACTTTTCCACCACCCTCGCCGTGGCGGGCTCAGGTGATATGATTCGCTTCAGTTCGCTGGAGTTTCCCACACTCTCACCCACTGGGATGCAGGTTCCACCCGTCTTCGAGCCATCCCAGGCCATCCTCTTTGGAAGCCTGGACTTCGTCGCCGACCGGCACGGCGTACTACACCTCCGTGAGGAGGCTCATGTCCCGCACCCGTCGGAGGGGCACCCTCCATCGACTCTGGGACGCACGACTTTGATGACGCAGCATTTGCACTTCTTTCCGAGCAAACTCTCTGCTCAAACCTCGTTGTGAGTAATATACACGCTGTTATTTACTTACTATTCTCCATCTTCCGCCGATTACCCGGCGGAACCCCGTTGTCCCCAACGCAACCGTCGTACGACCAGTTCCCCTATGGCCTCGCATCTTCTATGGACGCATACTCTAGGGGCTCCGAAGGATGCCTACGCCACCCCCTCTCACATCCAAATTCGTGGGAATGGTGAGCTATGCTTCCCCCATTTTCCTCGACCTCATGGATGAAGATGGCGAGAGTGACGGCTCCAGCATCGGCGACATGGCACCTAGCCACCGTCCGTCCCGAGAGTGCACCATGGCGGACCCTCCGAGACACCCACCAGCGGAAGTGGAGTCCTCATGGACTCACACCTCTCCAGACCCTCATGCAGAGCCCCCAAGCTCACACTTGAGCATGGGGAGGAACTACGACAACGGTGGCTGCATCAGCCACCAACTGCGCTGGTACGCCCGGTGCACCACACTGCGCCCCGCGCGCATAGACCGGCGAGCGGTGCCCTGGGGCGCACCCGTTAGGTCTAGCACAACACCATGGATAGGGGGAATGATCCCCCGCACTTCGCTTGGGCGAACTAGAACATCGCCGCCGCGGCGATGCTTCTGCGTAGCCTGTCCGAGCCGAATGACCCTCATGAACAGGCGATCCACCGGAACCTCTGGGCACTAGTGGAGACCGCCGCCGTTCAACAAGCGGAGTGCTCCATATCGCGACGCCGACTCGCGTCCTCGCTCTCCGCTAGGGGAACGAGGACACGGCAGATGTGTCGCTCCACCCGATCAAAGCTACAATCGCTGAGTGTGGCACAGGAGGCCGCACTGCCACCTTGTCTTGACCTAGTGACCGCTCCACACCGACCGCCTGTATTCACGTGGCTCAGACCGAACCAAGACACATGCAGCAGCGACTGGAGTCCCAGCCCTGATGGCCCGGGACCGCGGACCTTTGTCCAAAACCCCCAACAAATGTCGCTCCCGCCGTGCTCCGACGGAGGCCAGGTCAAGGGCAAGGCCAAGCACCAGGATCAGGACGAAGGCCCCTACACGCAGAGGGGAAAAAAGAACAGAAAGAATCGCCACCGACCGGTCAACTCCGCGTTGGTCGCCATGGCTGATCATGCGGGCACGCAGCCCCTGCAGGGCCCTTTCGGCCACTTCCACGAGCTCATGGAGAGCCCATGCACCAACCACGACTATCCTGTAAAACACCTCTACAAGGACTGCCAGCTCCTCAAGCACCTTCTATGGCAGGCCGGTAGGCCAAAGGAAGAAAAAGGCGAAGAAGCAGCAACCTTGAAAGGGGGCATGTCGGGCAAGAATCCGAACGACTAAAGAATGAAGTGATCCGACCAGACACCTACCGACTGAAGGACAACAATGACACCCTTCTCTCCAAATGCTTGGAACAGCTATGTCGCTTTTTCCCTAAGCTTCAATCTTACCATTGTTTACTCAGTATATGCTGCTGTAAAAGCACCATGACTTGAACACTTTTCAGCCCGGGGCGCTAAGGGTCGCCTTGATCGTCTCCTGGTTTCACTCCAACATCTTCACCTTTTGACCTAGCTCTGAGAAGAGCAACAAGCTCAGAAATAGGCTGAAGGAAAAAACCAACAAAGAAGAACAGAAAAGGCACGTACTGACGTGGAAGTTCTCAAGGATGGAGAGATCCTCTGCCTGCCGGGCCACCTGCTCGTGCAGTCGGGCACTCGCGTCCTCTGTCCCCATCACCCGACCTCGAAGCGCGAGCACCTCCTAGTCCGCCTCCGACCAAGCATTCTGCTCTGCCTCCAGGGCCTTCCATGCCGACTCTAGGGCGTTCTGCACCGACACCAAAGCGTCCCGTTCTGGCTCGAGGGCCACCAAGGACTCTCACAACACCGCCTCGGTGTTCGCCAGGGATGTCCGTAGCCCCGCCTTGGTCTCCGTCTGACCGGCCTTTGCTACCTCGAGCCCTTGCTCGGCGGCAGTCGCCCGCTCGGCTACACGCTGCCCCTCCACGGTGAGTACCGCTACTCGCCTACCTCCTCGAGGAGGTTCTCCCACCCGAAAGGACTGAAGCCCAACGGATCGCACGACACGCCAAGACTTTTGTCACGCTCGGTGACGAACTCTACAAACGGAGTTTGTTAGGGGTACTCATGAAGTGTATCCCCACCAACCAGGGGAAGCAGCTCCTCCTCGAGGTCCACTCTAGAATTTGTGGACATCACGCGGCCCCAAGGTTGCTGGTCGAAAAAGCCTTTCGTCAAGGTTTTTACTGGCCCACCACGCTACGAGATGCAGAGGAGGTCATCCGCAGATGTGAAGGATGCCAGTTCTACGCTCGACAAACACATCTATCGGCATAGGAACTCCAAACCATCCCCATCACTTGGCCATTCACGGTCTGGGGCCTCGACATGGTGGGACCCCTCAAAAAGGGCCCAGGCGGTTTCACTCACCTACTCGTAGCAATCGACAAATTCACCAAGTGGATAGAGGCCAAGCCCATCACAAACATCCGCTCAGAAGAGGTGGTCAAATTCTTCCTCGACATTATCTACCGGTTCGGTGTTCCTAACTGTATCATCACTGACCACGGAACCAACTTCACCGGAAAGAAGTTCCTAGACTTTAGTGACGGATACGGCATCAGGATCGACTGGGCCTCGATCGGACATTCACGAACCAATGATCAGGTCGAGCGCGCCAATGGCATGGTCCTCCAAGGACTCAAGTCACGCATCTTCAATAGACTCAACAAATACGTCAGACGATGGGTGGTAGAGGTCCCAGCAATCCTCTAGAGCCTAAGAATGACCCCGAACCGATCCACAGGGTTCACGCCTTTCTTCCTAGCTTACGGAGCTGAGGTAGTGCTGCCCTCCGACCTTGACCACGGTTCCCCAAGAGTGAAGGCTTTCGACCGTGACCGAGCCACGGAGGCTCAGCAAGATGCAGTCGACCTGCTCGAGGAGGCCCATGAGACGACTGTCATCTGCTCCGCTCGCTATCAGCAAACTCTCCGCAGGTACCATGAAATAAAGATCAGGGGGAGAATCCTCGATGTCGGTGACCTCGTACTATGAAGGACCCAAACAATAAAGGAAAAACACAAACTCTCTCCACCATGGGAAGGACCCTATATGGTGACTGGAGTAATCTGACCGGGCACCTACCGACTGGAGGACGACAATGGCAACGCTATCACCAACACTTGGAACATTGAACAGCTACGTTGTTTTCCCCCTAAAATTTGGTATTACCGCTTTTTAGTCAACACTTACTCCTAAAAAGCGCACTGGCCCGAATAGTTTCAGCCCAGGTCGCTCGGGGGCTACATAAGGGCATAATACCGAATATTACCTCTGTTTTTATTGTCACGTGGTAAACAAATTTTTCCCCAAATGGAAGCACTTTTCCTTTCCTTTAGCTGTCCTACGTAACTTTGTTCTCACTCCTAACCAAACGCACCCCGCCATGACCTACGGCTACGAGCAGCCGAGCCCCGTGGGCCATGCCCAGGCTCTTAAAAAAAGCTGTAGCCTATGGAGCTAACGGGCAGGTGCGAAAAAGAAAGGACAAAAACAATAGCTACGCCAGGATAAAACAAGGAATGGATAGTGATTCTATCATGGAGAACAGGACTGTTGTGTTCATTAATACAAAAACTATTCACATAGGGGCTCACCCACGAACGACGAGCGTGGGTCTCGGTCGGACATTTCCGACTGAAGCTCTCCGAACCCCGTCACTCAAGCCATCAAGGTGAGCATGTGTTCATTAATACAAAAACTGTTCACACAAGGGCTCACCCATGAACAACGAGCGCAGGCCCCGGTCGGACATTTTTGACTGAAGCTCTCCGAACCCCGTCACTCAAGCCATCAAGGTGAGCACTACCAACCCCCGCTATTTCCTTACAATCATTTCATACATCCATATGCGCATTCATTCCATACGCCCGAACCACCCGGACAATTCAGGCCCTGAACCGCCTGGGGGCCCAGAACTAAGCATCGCACGTGCAGCAAAATGCATCACAACGTTCTGTGTTACGTCACAAAGCGGCGGTTGCCTCATTCAACATGAGCAACCAACATAGCCAGGGTAGAAAAACGTAGATGAGCCCTGTGCGGCCCTCGCCCGATCAGGCAGACCAGGTCATCTCAACCTTCTTGTTCGATCCTAAACCTCTCGCCAAACCCACAGAACCTCCATCGAGAGGAGGCCGTTAGGCCACCCGGGTCGGTCTCTAGAACGACCCAGACATCTGTTAGGATGTAGGTAAAGGAGTAGTGGAATGTCACAAGAGGGCTACGCCGACCCCATCACAAACGACGGACTCGGATTCCACTCGATCACACCCGTTAGCGAACTCACCGAGCGTGTCACTCGAGCCTGAGCGATCGGGACAAGCGACAAAACTCAGCCCCTCTGGTTGTGAGGAACCGAGGATGGGGTAATGCACACAACTCACACTGACCCCTACTAAGGCCCAACAGGGCTCAGGGGCTCAAGACAAAAAGCCTAGGACTGCGACCCCAAACTCGCCCCTTTCGACTGCGCTCCAAAAAAACTAGGTTTGCGACCCCGATCTCGCCCCATCTAGCTACGCTTCTGACTGCGCTCCAAAAAACCTAGGTTTGTGACCCCGATCTCGCCCCATCCGGCTACGCTTCCGACTATGCTCCAAAAAACCTAGGTTTGCAACCCCGATCTTGCCCCATCCGGCTATGCTTCCGACTGCGCTCCAAAAACCTAGGTTTGCGACCCTGATCTGGCCCCATGACTCCGGCTCACCCGATTCCACGGCGCGCATCGACGCCAGGATCAGTGAGCCCTGTCTCAGCCAAAACTAACTGCCTCACCTAATCCCACGGCGTGCATCAATGCCAGGATCAATGAGCCCTGTCTCGTCCAAAACTAACTGCCTCACCTGATCCCACGGCGCGCATCGACACCAGGATCAGTGAGCTCTGTCTCGTCCAAAACTAACTGCCTCACCCGATCCCACGGCGCGCATCGACGCCAAGATTAGTGAAGCTCTGTCTCATCCAAAACCCTTGACTGACTCCCTCGTTCGATCCACGACACACACCGACGCCAGGATCCACAAGCTCCCTCTCACTCAATCTCTCAAAACAACTAAAAACCGCCTTGGCTGCACAACGACGCCTTGGACGACAAAACTCTATCTCAAAATAAAAAAAACTCCCCCACAAAACAACACAGGAAACCCCCCAGACGGTTCTACCCAAACCGCCCGGGGCTCGGGGGCTACACCCGTGGGTGCGCTCGCGCACACCCGCCGGCAAAAATCCCCTAGGCGATTCTAACCGAATCACCCGGGGGCTCGGGGGCTCCTGTCGGGTTCATAAAACCTGGGGTCCCTCGAGGACCGGCTTCCACACCAAGGCTCGGCCCAAGAGTCTAAAACGACAGGCTAGAAGGATGGCCCAGTCACCGACCGAAAGGTCTGGCCGAAGAGGAACAGTGCCCGCTCGTCGGCTACTTCAACCCACCTCTCCGACTAGAGCGTTCGTTTCGACTCCAGCCACCTCCGGACGGCCTCTACGATCAGAAGGCCTGGCCCAAAACACTACTTCCGCCTTTGACCCCGCGTCTCCGACCTAGGTTTGCAGGAACCCTGCTCACCGCTCTTCTCCGACTGACGCACTCAGAGCCGACTAGAGCCATCCGACCGAGGACGCCCGCTCGGTAGGAACCAGAAGACGTGTGGAGAAAAGCAAGGCAAGGCTCGTAAGTCAAAACCACTGTACCAGGGACCATACCCTGCACGGAACAGTACTCTGCAGCGATACCAACACAAACAGTATTGTAGGCGCCGACATCTCCCTCCACAGTATTGTAGGGGCAGCTAAAACTCCCATACGGTAAGGCCCCCCACGAGCCTCTGGGCATTGATAGCGGTATGGGCGCCAGGATTTACCATACCGGGTGAACATAGCGAGACCCCTCACATGCCTCTAGGCATCAAATAGTATTTGCAGGTATCGACGTCTACCATCCCTGAAAAAGGCAGCACGACCTCCCGCATGCATCTGACATTCTACAGTGACATCAACAGTGTTGTAGGCGCCTACCATTATCTTGTACCCGCTAGCGTGGGCATCAAGGCTCGGTAGCATACGTACCCTCACCATCTCACTTATAAAGCCGTCCCCTTTATCTATAAAAGGGGACCCGCCCCCTCCAACAAAGGGAGAGCCCTTCTTGAAGATAACAAGCACAGATCAAATTTACTAGCTCATGACCACAGAACCATCAAGTTCAGACTCCAAGCACATGCTTGAACACTTAGCTCATAGCATAGCTCCTGTCGCTCTTGGCCCTTCCGACCGGAGCCGACCGGACCTCCTGTACACCCCTTCTTCCTCCTTCTCGTTTGTAACCCCACTGCAAACTTTGAGCACCTGGGCTCAGGAATAAAGTCACTGACCGACCCAAACTGGACGTAGGGCATGTTGCCTGAACCAGTATAAATCCTGTGTCATTGAGTGCTAGGCCACCTCCGATCACAACGTACGGCAAAACTACAAATATTCACTAGTTGGACACTTTCTGCACTGACACACCCTGTCCATCACTACACTGTCATGTGGATGTCACGTGCTTGATTTCCACACATGTTGCCTTTGGTTCAGCTTATAGTTGCAGGGACAGGATGGGCACGCACTGAGAGAAGCCAGTGTTGCAAGTTTCGCTCCTACTGGTTGCCGAGTTTGAGTGGAGTAAACAGCTTAGCAAAGCAAGGGATGCATGGGCGCCCCAAGAGGTGCGGGAGCGAACTTTAGAATACGGGTTATGAAATTTTGGTTGGTTCCACTAGATGTTAACTATTGACTGGCCACTTATTTTATTTTAGTATTACTTGTAAACAATCCAAACGTGATGAAGTATGATTCCTTTGCTCGATGATTCTTGATGGTCAGTTTCGTAGCGTGTACCTCTACGACTTGATCTTGCGGGTTAAGCTACACTAGTGTAGCTCGTGGTTGGCTTTAGGGTTCTTGCGATTGCCGAGTTGGTGTCGTGTTGATCGAAAGGACGATGCGTGGTACCAGCTAGATGGTCGGGGTGGGATCCTCGTAGTTATATTATCGTAGCATTATTTTTTATGTATTTTTTCCATTACAATACATGTTTATTCACTTGTGTAGAAAAGATATAGTTGGCCAAACGGGCTGCCCGGCACTGCACTAGCATGGGCACGGCCAGGCATGGCACTACGTGGCACGGTAGACTAGCCAGGCCGTTCCTATTAGTGCCACCGTGTCAAGGTACCGGCCCAGGCACAGCACTATCAGGTCTTAACCGTGCCGTGCCGTGCCACTAGGCACGGTAGCCCAGTAGTGCCCATGCCGACACTAGCACTATAAATGCCCAACACCTCAAACTGATCAGAATATCAGGGACAATAACTTCATCATCTCAATATCACAATAACTTCATCATCTCAATCTTAACTTCATCATCAGAATATCAGATAACTTATCAAAGACTCAAAGTTACATGTTCACAGAGAATTGATAGTGCCGTGCCTGGGCCGGTCCCTCAACGGCTTCAGACAAAACAGAGCAAGGGTTAGAGTTAGGGATTGATCAAGGGTTAGGTTGACGGTGACTTACCTTCAAAGTCGGAGCACCAGAGTCGCCGGTGAGGTTGACCAAGCACGAATCCGGCGAGGTCGATGACGAGGGATGGATCCGGCGAGGAAACCGACAAATCCAGTGAGGAAACCATCAGATCCGGCGAGGTTGACGACGGATCCAGCGAGGAGGAAGCGATATCAAGGTTTAGAGTTAGGGATTGAGCAAGGGTTAGGGTTAGGGATTATGCCAGTGCCGGCCAGTGGTGGCTCCAGAGGCCACCGAAGAGCGAGAAAAAGAGAGGAAGTCGGAGGCGAGAGAGGAGAGCGAGTCACCGACTCATCGAGAGAGGAGAGCAAATGAATTAGGGCGATGGAGCGAGATGTGGCCAGCCGGCTGGGACATGTTTTATACCCCCCATATTCCAACGGCCAGATCCAACAGTCCGATGGGAGCGAGGCCGGAGATTCGATGGATCCGGCGAGGAAACCGACGGATCCGGCGAGGTCGACGACGGATCAAGCGAGATCCAGGGTTAGGATTAGGGATTGAGCTAGGGTTAGGGTTAGGGATTGTGCCAGTGCCGGCCAGTGGTGGCTCCAGAGGCCACCGGAGAGCGAGAAGAAGAGAGGAAGTCGGAGGCGAGAGAGGAGAGCGAGCCGCCGATGCGGCGACACGACTATGCCGACTCACCGAGAGAGGAGAGCGAGGCGAGAGAGGAGCGGGCGAGACGGCGCTACGGGGGAGAGCCGAGAGCGAGATGAGAGAGTGAGAGCAAATGAATTAGGACGACGGAGCGAGATGCGGCCGGCTGTAGGGTCGAGATGGTGGACTAGAGGGGGTGAATAGTCTTTTGTAAAATTAATCGCGTCGGCTAACCGAAACAAGTGCAGAATTAAAATGATCGGTCTAGCCAAGACTACACCCCTCTATCTATGTTCTCTAGCACCTTCCAAAGATAATAATCAAGCAACAAAGATGCCGGGCTAGCTAGAGCTCACCTAACCAATTCTAGGAGCAAGGTCACATAAACCTATGCCACTAATACTTTAAGCAACAAGGGAGCTCCTACACATGCTAGTAAGCAAAAGCACAAAGCCAACTAAGCTCACTAGCAATGCTCAATAACAAGGCAACCAATGCCGAATTAGAGAGCGCAAATACTTAGCTACACAAACTAAGCAAAGTGACTAACAAGGTTACACAAACCTAATTAGCCATGCAAGGGAGCTACTTCTATGCTACACAAGCAAGAAGGTAACTAGTAAGCTACACAAGCTAACTAGTTACAAGAGCAACTACACAAGCACAATGTATATGAAAGTAATTACAAGCTTGTGTAATGAGGATACAAACCAACAGGAAGAACAAGGTTGACACGATGATTTTTCTCCCGAGGTTCACGTGCTTGCCAACACGCTACGTCCCCGTTGTGTCGACCGCTCACTTGGTGGTTCGGCAGCTAATTGGCATCACCCACCAAGCCCGCACGTCGGGCACTGCAAGAACCTACCCCGAAAGTGAGGGTAGCTCAATGACACGCTCAACTAGAGTTGCTCTTCGCGGCTCCCGCGGGGCGAGCACAATGCCCCTCACAAAGCTCTTCTCTGGAGCACCGCACAAGCTTCTTGCGGGCTTCAACGGAGACCACCACCAAGCCATCTAGGAGGTGGCAACCTCCAAGAGTAACAAGCACCACCGGCTTGCAACTCGATCACCTAGTGCCACTCGATGCAACCTCAAGATGCAATCGCACTAGAATTGCTCTCTCACACAATCGAATGATCACTATCAAGTATATGTGAGATAGAGGGCTCCCAAGCACCACTACACAAGCCACCAAGGCTCTAGTGTGCTCAGCTTGTCTAAGCTAACGACCAAAGGTCGACCACAGCTCCTATTTATAACCCCACGAACAAATAGAGTTGTTACCCCTTCACTGGGCAAAAGTCGGGACGACCGGACGCTGGACCTCATCGTCTGGTCGTGCGATGCATGCCATGTGTCCCCTTCTTCAAACACTGTTCATTTGATCTCAACGGTCATCTGACGATCGGACGCTTCAGCTTGAACTGACCGGACGCAGCAACCCCAGCGTCCGGTCGTTTCCAGTAAGGTACCGGACATGATCGGATGCACTTGTCACTTGTTAGCAATCCAAATTAGAGTCAAGTACTTGGGTTCACTAGCTCATGAACAAATTC
This sequence comes from Miscanthus floridulus, assembly GCF_019320115.1. NCBI lineage: Eukaryota > Viridiplantae > Streptophyta > Magnoliopsida > Poales > Poaceae > Miscanthus > Miscanthus floridulus. Next base: position 16,631,499 of record NC_089596.1, read on the forward strand.
ATGTACTAACCACTAGATCAAGTAATCATTCAAACAATAGTGGTAGGCTATGAATTTAAGCATTTCATTTGTTATGCATGATCCTATGAAGCATGTACTATATGCACTAACAGCATACTAGTAAGGGATGAAATGATCATGCATATTACAATGATACCTTTGCTATGTTGGAGTAGAGGATAGTCACATAGATTCCAATTCATTATTCCAATAGCAATGTGAAGTCCAATTATAAGCTTGGTGAAGACCAATATATACCATGTTGAATTTCATTCTTCACCCATATGAAATGAATACCACTTATGATCAAGTGCACTTTCTTGTTGTGGTTGGCTTGCTTTATCTTTTGATCTTTGCTTGCATGAGAATATCAATTTGAGAATACCACTTGAAATATCATGACTAGCTCTCTTTTGGGTGTTGCTTGCTTTTCTTGATCATCCCTTTTGATTGCTTCAACTAAGCATCTCAAATGTTCCTCGGATCACCACTTCCATGTTAGCCTTCCAAGTACCACACTTGGTTCACCTACACATAGGCGGCAAGCCCCAACACTAGGGAGAAGTGACCTCTCTCCAAGAATCATTCTTGATACTCACTTGAAATGACTTGATTGATTGATCCAAGTGATGGACTTAACTTGGTGAGTAACCTTGATTCCTTCTTTAAGTCCTTTTCTTTCTTCTTGTTTAAGTCATTTTCTTTCTACCAAATGATTTCCAATAGTCACTAGAACTTAAACTTCAACTTCATCTTGAGTTTGATCTTGATCTTTTAATTTGAGTACCGAATGTGTGCTCCACAATCAAATAGCCTTGTACTCTTTGCTTGTCATGCTCCAAGATCATCTCAAAACCAAACTTAGGTACCTCAAACACTTGTAAACATGTTTCCAACTTGAGGACCTTTCAATCAAAGTGACTCTAGATCAATTCAACATTTGTCACTTTTCTGACAGATTTTGTACCCTTCAAATAAATAAGCATATCTCCCAAAGTACAAATCCAAATACCACTAAATTTTGTGGAGGTGTGCAATACTAAGTTACCTAGCAGCTGTAAAAATTTTAGCTTCATTTGACTTCTAGATTGCTACTAGATTTCAATTCTTCCACCACTGCTACATGCTGAAAACAGCTGCACTATAGCTGACAAGATCCACTCCAAAACCAAAGCATTTCTTATCCAATTCTCATGAAAATTGTACAGCATCTTATACCATAAGTCTAGAGCATGTACACCAATTTTTATGCCAATCCAATAAGTGTTGATTACTCAAACATGGCTAAGATCACAGCTAGCTCAGATTCTCAATTATAGGACAGATTTCAACAATTGAGCTATACTTCATCATGTATGAATCAAACTTGAAACTAACTTGTTTGAATTCCATAAGACATATATCCATTCAAATCACTTAATAAAAGTCATCTCATGAATTAATCCAACACAAATCAATTCAAACTTGACTACTAAACAATTATCCATTCAATCATCTCATAGCAAGCAACATTGCATATTTATCCAATTCAATCAACTCATATGCACCCAAATAAAATGATCAACAAGAGATATACCTTGGTTAGCTCATGATTATCCAACTGGAAAGCTTCAACTCAATTATTTGCAAGTCATCAAATATCTCCAAAGAGTCACCAACAACTTGAATTTTAGCACTTGTATGTTGATAGCACATTTGGACTTCACTCAATTTGTCATGGCATTGGGATAATGATCATCACTTAGCAATACTTGGATCAACTACATGATCAACAAGATGAATATCATTTGAACCAAGCCTCCAATGCCGATGGTTCCTACAAACAATCATCCACTTTTTGATGGTACCCAAACTAGTTTGGGTCCTCTTAAGTTAGGAGCAACATACTTAGGCATAGCCTTAGTATGAATAGCGGGATATTTTGCAATAGCAACCATAGAGGTACCATTACCATCCTTTCTAAGCACATTATTATCAACAATTGAAATATGCTTAGAAATGTCACCTAGGGGACATGAATGTGCCATGTGTCCCCTTTCCCGGCATGAGTAGCACTTTCTCTTTGGTTGAGCCTTCTCTTCTTTGCTCATGTGGTGCTTCTCATTGCCTTGCCTCTCATGGATTGCTTGAGCCTTCTTCTCAAGCTTGGTAGGACACTTAGAGGTAAAGTGTCCCACACTTCCACACTTGAAGCACTTGATGTGAGCATAATCTTTCTTCTCATCTTCATTCTTGCTCATCATCTTGGCATCTTGAGTTTGCATTGGATGCCTTGCCTTTCCACCCCTTCTTGTTTTCTTTTTCTTTATCATCAAATCACCACCATCTTCATGGTTGATCTTGATTTGCTCTTGGGGTGTCTTCTCTTGCTCAACTTGTGGCTTTGGTTGAGGCTTCACTTGTTGCTTCACCAATTGCTTGGTTGGGCATATTGAGGTAAGATGACCCCAATGCGGCACTTGAAGCACTTCACATGCCTTAGCCTCTCTTCTTCTTTCTTCAACTTGAGCTTTTCTTCATTGGGGCAACCATTTGCAAAATGTCCCACTTCATGGCACTTGAAGCACATGAAATGAGAGAGCTTCTCTTGTTCTTGCTTCTTCATCTTACTTTCTCTCTTTCTTTCGCCCTTTGTCATCTTCTTCTTGAAGCCAAGGCCACACTTGTCACCATAGTTTCTTTGAGTCTTCAATATGTGCTCAAAGGTGACTTTTGAGTTGTAGCACCTCTCTAACTTGTTGCTCAATTTCTTCACTTCACTTTTGAGCTCAATGTTCTCTTTCAAAATGTTAGTCTCACAAGACATGGAAGTAGAACAAGTATCTATATGCGAAGAATATAGCATATCTAATAAATCATCACAAGAGGTGGATACATGCTTCTTGCCTACATCACAAGGGTTAGCAACAATATGTGATTGATGAATTGACCCATGTGATGAGCTCTCATTATTTTTAAGTTTCTTTGTAAACAATTTAATGAGAGAGGCATGTTGTTCTAATAATTCATCATGAGATGCAAGAAGTGTCTCATGATTCAATTTTAGCTCATCATGTGAAGATTTAAAAGTATCAAGTAATTTCTTATGTTCTTCACAAGAATTCTTTAGAAATGAGTTTTTATTTTCCAATTTCAATGTTTTAGCTTTCTCATTTTGTAAAGACATGGTCATGCTAGCAAGTCTACTAACAAGCTCATCATATGAATCAACATGATCAACCACATTATCATTTGATACCTTGGTGTCACCTTGTGACATGAAACAATGTGGTGTAGTAGGAGAGCTTGTAGTAGCATCATCATCATGGCTTGAGCATGAACCAACATCGTCAAGATCACCACCAAGTGTGCTTGAGGTAGAATCTTCATGTGCAACACTTGTGGCACCATCATCAACCTTGTCAAGTGAACTTGTAGTGAATCGATCATCATCATCATCACTTGACCACGAGGTGGAGCAATCTTTCACAATCACCAAATTGTAATCATGCTCGACACACTCATGCGCCTCCTTCTTAGGCTCATCCTCCTTCTTGAATTTGCCATCATCCCATGTGGAGGAATCACCGAAGGTGTCCTTGATGGACTCCCATATCTCACGAGCGGTTCCCGTGTAGTTTACTTGTTTCATCAAATTAAAACTCAATGCATCCATTAGAAAACAACAAGCATGTGCATCAAGTTTATAGAGAACTCTTTGAGCTTTGGTGAGATTTCTATGGTCCAAGACATGAGTGAGACCACTAGTGATAATCCACCAAAACTTAGGTCCCATTTGCATGAAAATGATCAAGCATGTGATTTTTCCAAAGTGCAAAGTTTGTCCCATAAAAATGTGTGTCTCACAAACATCTAGCCCACTAGACGCCATCCTCTCGGGTCGGTGAAGACCACAAATGAGAGACCTAGCTCTGATACCACTTGTAGGGTCGAGATGGCGGACTAGAGGGGGGGTGAATAGTCTTTTCTAAAATTAATCACGTCGGCTAACCGAAACAAGTGCGGAATTAAAACGATCGGTCTAGCCAAGACTACACCCCTCTATCTATGTTCTCTAGCACCTTCCAAAGATACTAATCAAGCAACAAAGGTGTCGGGCTAGCTAGAGCTCACCTAACCAATTCTAGGAGCAAGGTCACACAAACCTATGCCACTAGTACTTTAAGCAACAAGAGAGCACCTACACATGCTAGTAAGCAAAAGCACAAAGCCAACTAAGCTCACTAGCCATGCTCAATAACAAGGCAACCAATACCAAATTAGAGAGCGCAAATACTTAGCTACACAAACTAAGCAAAGTGACTAACAAGGTTACACAAACCTAATTAGCCACGCAAGGGAGCTACTTCTATGCTACACAAGCAAGAAGGTAACTAGTAAGCTACACAAGCTAACTAGTTACAAGAGCAACTACACAAGCACAATGTATATGAAAGTAATTACAAGCTTGTGTAACGAGGATGCAAACCAACGGGAAGAACAAGGTTGACACGATGATTTTTCTCCCGAGGTTCACGTGCTTGCCAACACGCTACGTCCCCGTTGTGTCGACCACTCACTTAGTGGTTCGGTGGCTAATTGGCATCACCCACCAAGCCCGCACGTCGGGCACCACAAGAACCTACCCCGAAAGTGAGGGTAGCTCAATGACACGCTCAACTAGAGTTGCTCTTCGCGGCTCCCACGGGGCGAGCACAATGCCCCTTACAAAGCTCTTCTCCGGAGCACCGCACAAGCTTCTTGCGGGCTTCAACGGAGACCACCACCAAGCCATCTAGGAGGTGGCAACCTCCAAGAGTAACAAGCACCACCGGCTTGCAACTCGATCACCTAGTGCCACTCGATGCAACCTCAAGATGCAATCGCACTAGAATCGCACTCTCACACAATCGAATGATCACTATCAAGTATATGTGAGATGGAGGGCTCCCAAGCACCACTACACAAGCCACCAAGACTCTAGTGTGCTCAGCTTGTCTAAGCTAACGGCCAAAGGCCGACCACAGCACCTATTTATAACCCCACAAACAAATAGAGCCGTTACCCCTTCACTGGGCAAAAGTCGGGACGACCAGACGCTTCGGTCCGATCGACCGGATGCTGGGCCTCAGCGTCCGGTCGTGCGATGCACGCCACGTGTCCCCTTCTACAAACGCTGTTCATCCGATCTCAATGGTCATCTGATGACCGGACGTTGCAGTTTGAACTGACCGGACGCAGCAACCCCAGCGTCCGGTCGTTTCTAGTAAGGTACCGGACATGACCGGACGCGTCCGGTCGGTAGCGATCGGACGCAGCACCAGTGTCCGGTCACTTCTAGCTTCTTTGCTCGGACTGCGTCATCACATGTCACCCTGACCGAATGCACACAGTCAGCGTCCGGTCACTTCCAGCGCGAGCGTCCGGTCGATGACCGACGCCTGCACGCTGTCTGCCATCACTGACCGGACGCTGGAACCCAGCGTCCGGTCACCACGTGACCAGCGTCCGGTGCACTTTATGAGACCCTATCTTTTCTGTCTAGTGCGCCGGTGGCACCGTCGCACTGTCCGCACTCTACGGGCGGACACTCTGCCGGTGGAGTTTCAAACCCTTCTCACCTCCGTTCCATCGCCGAGTTGATCCACATCAACTCCAACTTCATCTCCTTTGTAAATGTGCCAACACCACCAAGTGTACACCATCCATGTGTAAGTGTGTTAGCATTTTCACAATCATTTCCCAAAGGATTAGCCACTCAACTTGCCACGCCACTCAATCCTAGCGATGATGCAAAGTTAGATCACTCGAGTGGCACTTAGATGACTGATATGCAAACAAGTTTGCTCCTCTTGATAGTATAACCATCTATCATAAACCCGGTCATTAACTTCTCTACACATCTATGACCGGTGAAATGAAATGCCCTAGGTTATACCTTTGCCTTGCGCATTTCATTCCATCTCCTCCAATGTTGATGCAACACATGCACCAACATGATCAACAATGATATGATACACTTCATATCATCACGTGATCATATTGGTTCATCGATCTTGACTTCACTTACTTTCCACCGTTGCCTTCGTTCATCGGCGCCAAGTCTTGCTCAAGCTTCACCGCCACGCGGTCCATTGCTCCAAAGCCTCCAACTTGTCCATCAAGCCAAGTCTTGTCTTAATCTTCTCCACCTTGATCACATGACTCAATGTCATGTCTCATGTGCAATGAGCTCCTTCATCATCACATGTGTGAGCTTTGCAACATCTCTAAGCCATTTTCACCTTCATGGCATATGTTGCTCACACATATGTACCTGTAGACTAATCACATATGTATCTCACATAAACATAATTAGTCCACCTAGGTTGTCACTCAATTACCAAAACCACACAAGGACCTTTCACCGGCCGGCCGGGACAGACGGTTTTATACCCCCTATTCCAACGGCCGGATCCAACGGTCCGATGGGAGCGAGGCCAGAGATCCAACGGTGACAAGCCGTGCCGCTACTGGGCCGGCCCATATAACGTGCTGTGCCCGGGCTGGCACTACGGGCCAGAATGGTGGCCCAGGCCCGGCACTAAGGCCGGGCCATGCCAGGCACTGGCACAAAGACCGTCGGGCCGTTCCTGGACCGTGCTATTTAGTGTCATGCTTGGGCCGGCCCGTAGTGCGCGGGCCAAATGCCCAGAGATGCAAAGTTACGGTACATATAGATAGAAAGTATAACAAATTGCCTTGTATGTGAAATGTCTTGCAATGGGATTAACGCAGCATGCAATTAATAAATGTTTCCCTATGAAGCCCTGGCTCGTTGAGTACATAAATAAATAAATCAGGACGCAGGATGGTTCCACAAGTTATATATATAAAAGGCTATTCTGCAGCTGACCATAGAATAACTTATTCTATAGCCACTTTGATTTACGATAATATTTGTACCAATTTACGATAACATGAATATGCATTTACGATACTCGTATTACTACAACTCACGGTGATATTTACGATAATGTTATAGTAAATCACTTAGTAACGACTTACTGTAATCTCGTAAATTAGCATGGTAATGATCGTAAGTTGGAATAACACGAGTATCGTAAATGTATATTCATGTTATTAAATTGGTACATATATATATATATATATATATATATATATATATATATATATATATATATATATATATATATATATATACTACTCTGTAGCTGGCTACAAAATAACTTATTCTGTAGCTACTTTAAGTTACGATAATTACTATATTAATTTATGAGATTATAGTAGCTCCTTGCTAAGTGGTTTACTATAATGTTGTGGTAAATATCCCCATGTGTTATAGTAACTCAACTATCATAAATATGTATTAACATTATCGTAAATTAGTATATAAAATTATGGTAAATGGAGGTGGCTACAACTTATTTTGCAGCTGGCTACTGAATATACTCTCCATATATATATATATATATATATATATATATATATATATATATATATATATATATATATATATATATATATATATATATATATATAAGCGCTTGAAATTTATCGTAGAAATAAAAAAAAAATCAATCTGGCTACGAGAGTACAAACTCAGCTCAAAGGATGCAACGGGCCAATTGAGCCACTGCGTGCTTGGGCTCGTTGAGCCGCTGCATGATGGCAATGGACACATCGTTGGGAAACAGGTCCTTGCGCACAAAGGCGTGGTACATGGTTGTCACCAGCACACCGGTGAGCGTCACCGACGCGATCCCGGCGAGCCCGATCGCCAGCGCCCGGCTGACCAAGCTGTTCACCGACGACGCATACATGGTGGTCGCGATGGCCACGCTCGTCATCGGGAACGTGTACGCCCACCACGCCAGCGAGAACCTGACTCCTCTGAAGAACAGGTTGATGCGGACCACCAGCGACACGAAGAGGAAGAGGGAGATGAAGTAGGGGATCTTGGCGCCAAAGCCGAACTCGCCGCAGAGCCTGGCCCATGCCATGGAGGCGACGCTGGGCACGGCGACGAAGAGGAAGAACACCGGGTGGAGCTCCTTGGGGAGCCGCACATCGTTGGTGTCGAGCCACTGGTACAGCGTCACGAACAGCACGACGTCGTGCGCCAGCCCGACGGCGAAGAAGAAGAGGGGCGCCTCGTGGAGTCCTACCAGGGCTCCCAGCAGCGCGCCGACCAAGTTGCCGACGATGGCCAGGTGGCTCGTCGGGTTCGCCACCTTGGACAGCCGGCGCCCGCCGCCGGACATCCACTGGCCGTAGATCTTGAGGTCCAGCAGCAAGATTGGGGTCATGAGCACGTACCAGACGACGTGGCTGTCGTGGATCGCCGCCACCGGCCGCGGCAGGCCATTGACGAGGAAGAGGCAGGCGACCCACGGCGCGAAGAAGAAGTTGACGCGGATGGGGTTGCAGAATTCGCGGCGGACGACCTCGAAGTAGAACACCGCCTTGAGCAGGTAGACGGAGGAGACGAAGGCCGTGAGCGCCACCGAGACCCACCAGAGCGCCTGGTTCACGGCCGGGCTCACGTGGAGGAACGCCATGGACGGCTCCGACTGCAGCGACTTCCACAGCATCGCCTGGCTGCTGACGCCCAGGCACATCCCGAACGCGCTCACCGGGAACCGTAGCAGGAACGGCCACGTCTCGCCGTCGGGCAGCGTCGACACCTCCGTCGCTCTCAGCGTCTCCAGCTCCGGTCCTTGCAGGGCGGAGAAATATCGGTCGACGCTGGGGACCTCGTTCTCGCTGTCGCCGTCGCCGTCGCCGGTCTCCTCCTCCTCCTCCTCCTCCTCCTCGGAGATCTTCGAGTCTGCGACTTCGATCTCTGCCGGAGGGTGAAGGGTGGAGACCTGGCGCTCGACGCGGCTGCCGCTGGAGAAGGTCTTCAAGTGATCGAACCGGCGGTCCCGCCACGGCTCCTCGGTGCTGATCGTCAGCGTCGGGTGCCGCCCCGTCTGACTGAGCAGCTGTGGCGCCTCCGCGGTGGCCCCGTGGTGGTGCGTGTCGAGACTGACTTCTGTCGCCATGCGCACGATGGACGCGCACGCGCCGAGGTGAAGCCCAGACGGCGACGACGGCACGCTACATGCGATGGAGTACGGAATGTCGGTCTCCTGCACGTGCGCCGCCGCCTGCGCACTCACCGTCACCGCCACGTCCGCCTCCTTCCTGGCCACGGGAGAAGCGCCGTCCATTCCCGCAATCCGGGTGCTCTTGCTTTTGGCAATGGCGGCTGATCAGAATGGCTTGCGTGACTGCTACAATGTGTAGCTCAGCTCGCTAGTGAGTAGTGGATGCGCCGCAGTGCCAAAGCGTCGAGATTACAGGGGAGAACTGGAGAAGTTGTAGTTCTACTTGGTTAGAGGGGGTTCTACTTCTACCTGATGCAGCCATGTGCATATCTGGAAAATCTCTATCTCTAGTTCTCTATCTACAACTAAATATCTATCTCTTGTCTTCTATCTACATCTACATCTCTTCTTTTCTCTATTATAACACTTCTAGATGCTAGGAGGTCAACTTTAGTACTGGAATTGTAACCGGATACAACGACGGCGGTAATGGTGGTCGCCGGAGTTCTCGAGCCGCAGCTCGCCGCCTAAAACCGACGCCAACCAAGACAACATCTATCTCCATCAATGTACAACTAAAAGCCGCAAATGTTCATGTCTATCTAGAATAGGATTGGGAAGAAACTAAATAAAATGAGAAAAGGCTTTCGTCCGCTCGGAGCATATATTTATAGTGTCGTGTGCCATTATAGTATATAGGCATACAAGCATAAAAAAAGAGTAAAATTTAAGGATGATCCTTGAACTTGACCGTAGATGTCATTTAGGTCTCCAAACTATCGGTTTGCATTTTTAGCTCCATGAACTTGGTTTGGCTATCATTCATATCCAAAACAGGCGCATGCCCTATATGATAGGTGATGTGGCAATGCCACGTCGTGTCCTCACCAGAGAACATGGCGGCGGCGATCGTCCTCATTCCTACCCACCCGCGCACCCCTACGGTGCCTTTCTTCTCTTCCCTTGAGGTGCCAGTAGAGAGGCTAAAAACCCCTTTGGTTGTTTGGGCTTCCACTAAAGGTTAGAGTTCGTTGAAGACATCTCACTGCCTCCTCCTTGTATCGTCTAAAGTCTAAACTGAGATCGCATTTTGGATGCACTTCAATTGAGGTTTGAGATGCTATTGCTGGCATATTACAAGTGGTGGGGTTGGTTTCACAATCACACCAAGGTGAAGTTAGGATGTGGAGTATTATTTATATTGTGATGATTTATTTAAACTAGTAAACATGCACGTGCGACATACACGTGGATATCAAAAGAAAACTCATTCGTAAAGGAGGAATTCTAATTGGCATTAAAATTTTGGCTTTTTTGAATTGAAAATTCAACTACTTAGTTACCTGTGCCAAATTGGAAACCACACCCATCTATACAAATGAGAATACTTTGAAATAATAGGATAATCCCCTGATGGAATCAGCTACCAAGCTGCTATACAGTAGGCTACATTACAAACTCCTGACGCCTGAAGTGCATACACATTTATTAGTTATGAGCAAATATCCCCATCTCCCACATCAAAGCACTTGCAGAGCATGTGATTGAAGTACAACTTGCCTCACCCTCTTACCATCATTAGAGCCTGTCTTCCTTGTGTACTGGTACTGGGATGCTTAGTATAATCTCACCATCTTCTCAGTCCCCTCCTACTACTTCACCTCACACCACACTTCAAATATCTTTCTAAAATATGGACAAAAATAAAGATTGACACCCCATAAAAATAAGGGAACTGCTCCAATACTCCTATAAAATTGCACACATCTCAGAGCAGCCCATCTCTATTTATTAATCATTTTCGTAATTAAATTATAATCTGGGCCCTAGTGGGCTAAGGACCGTCCATGCCGAGCCCTGTGCCCAGCCCAGAAACCCAAAAGGGAGTCGATGATCGTGATCTCCGCCTAGCACGTGAGCATCCCGGACGCCGCAACCCGCCCTCACCAATTGGAGCATAGTCACGTACTGCTAGGCAAGATTGCTCATTTGGATCACCTAACCTATCAACGAATGGAGCCGTGGGGGAGGACAAGGCGGGAGGGATATGGGAGCGACGAGAGCGTGAGGGCGACCGTTAGGCGAATGAGGCGAGCGGCGGCGGCGTGGCCGGAAAATGTAGCGACGGGCTCACGAGGAATCTGAGGGAGGGGAGTCCACCTGAGTTTCTGGGCTGGTAACAGGGGCCCCAGGCATGGACAGACCGAGCCCACTCGGGACCCAGGTTAGAATTAATTATGAAAATGATTAATAAATAGAGATAGGTTGCTTTCAGATGTGTGCAAATTTTATAGACGAGGAGGATTGGAGCAGTTCCCTAAAAATAATCAAATATATCAAAAGAAGTTCTAAAATTTTGATTTCCCGAAAGAAACCTCAGATACTGTAGAAGCTTTGTAAGTTACCAAAAAAGGCTTGTACTCGAAGTTGTTTTTAATTTTGCGATCAGGGTTTGCTCACTAAAATTGCCTTTTTAGCCCATAGTAAAAAAAAGAACTATAATTTGTAGGATAGTATATAGAATAGAACAATATCATATCTAGCCTATGAAGATTAGCAGGAAAAGGGTTTGCTCACTAAATTGTTTTTTTAGCCTATAGTAAAAAAAGAACTATAATATGTAGGATAGTATACAGATTCTCTCTACTTTAGCATTGCCCAGTAATTTATCCTAAGTTAAACTGCTTTGATTTAGGACAAATTTACAGAAAAATATATTAGTTTGTAGAAGTTCTAATAAATACTTATTAAGACATATTTAGTAATATGTGGATTTAATAGAACTAATTTAATGTTGTAGATGTTGATATATTCGTTCTATAAACTATAGTGGAAGTTTCGTTTAGACAAAATTAAAGTCAACTATAATTTAGAACCGAAAGAATACGAGATAGATAGATGGTGGATATATTGTTGTGAGAGAAAATGGCTTCAATTACGGATTAAGTCCACTTTTAGCCCATCAACTATAGGGTTCATCTAATTTTAACCCTCAACTACAAAACCATCTAGCGGTGATACCACAACTATCAAAACCGTTCACGTTTAGCATCTGGGCGCGGGCAGGGCTATTTTGTCCTACGTGGAGCGGGTTTGACCACGCCACGCTGGTGTTGACCGCCACGTAGGATGCCAACCTCCATCTCAGTGACATATGGGGCTCACACGTCACCCACTCATCACCTCCCTCCTGTGCTGCCGCCGCGGACGCTTGCGTCGCGGGTGGGGCAGCTTCGACCACGGAGCTCCTAGTGCGGCCGCCATCCATGGATGACGATGAGGAAGAGGAAGATGACGTGCTACCGCCGCCAGTCCGCATCCGCTTGGGCTCCCGTGTCGAGTCCGTGGAGCTGCTTCAGGGCATAGGTGCTGCTGGATGAGTCGACGGCGGGCGGGAGATCAAAGTAGCCAACACCGGCGCCGCCGCCACTTGTGACGGTGGATGAGGTGGACGCGAGCCTTGGGGCCAGCGGCGTCGCGGGCGAGAGCGGCGGCGGGGGCGCGTTGTGCTTGGACAGCATGCTCTCGACCCAGGACGACAGGTCGGAGGGATTGTAGTGCACGGTGTCCGTGGCGAGGTGGGAGATGAAGCGTCATCAGCGGTAGCGCGGCGCCGCCAACGCCGCCCATCCCCATGGCCATCTCAAGCTGCTCCAGCTTCTGTGCGACGTCCGCCATATCCGACGAACGCACCTTGTACCCGAGCGTGGCCAGCATCTCGTCCATCTCCTCCTCCTCCTGCTCCCCTACCCCCGCCGCCACCACCATCATCTTGTCCTTGGAGGAGCCCTTGTCGCCGCCGCTCCCGCCCGGCGTCTTAGTACTCGTGCTTCATGATCTCTGAGCTACAGGCCTAGACAACCAGCTAATAATTACTCGTGCGCTGCCGTGTTGCTGCTGCCACTGCCATGGCCAGCGAGCGCAGCTGCTGCACTGCTGCCAGGCGGGCGAGCACGCTCCCCACTGCTTTGCGCCCGAGCCGCTACCGCTGCTGGGCTCGCCGGCCCGTGGCAACTCCCACGCCTCGATGCTCGGCGGTGAAGGCCCCATGACCCCGTCGGGCTCATGAGCGGGGGCCACCGAACGAGCAGGCAGTCGCGCCATGGTCGGTGAGCGCGTGCGATCGAGACACGTGCTGCTGTTGGGCAAGCACGAGCAAGCTGCCGCGTCCATGGCGGACGAGCCTTGGGACGGGGACGGGGAGGCCCACCTGACGGCGAGGTTAGTGATGTAGACGACGGAGGGCGTGTTCTCCCGGAAGAGGCGCACGGTGGCGAGCTCGTCCGCCTGCAGCTTCCAGGGCGTGGAGACCACGAACGCGGATGTCGCGCCGGCGTCGCCAAGGACCAGCGACGCGGAGGCGAGCTCCACGATGAGGGAGCCCGCGGCCGACGACAGCAGCCGCCCCGTGGCCTCGGCGGGGACTAGCTCACGGAGCCGCCGTAGCCGCGCCCACGGCCACGGCGAGGGGAGGGCGAGCGAGGAGGCGGAGGCGGGGCACGGGCTTGGTGGCCGCGGCGCGCGCAAGGTGCTTGAGGAAATGACGCGGGCGGCATGGCGGCGGGAGCGTGGAGAGGAAGCAGGTTGTGGCGGAGGACGCGGCGGCGACAGTGGCGGCCATCGGGGTTGCTGTTGCTTGTGTTGTGCGGGGGGGGGGGGGGGGCAGGACAGTGGAGGGAGCTCAGCCGCCCGCGGCCGGGGGTGTTTGGACGATGAGTCGATGATGAGTGGATGCGCTGCGTTGCCGCTGCCTGGTGCAGTGGCATTGCTTGTCTGGCACTTTCCTACTGGCTGTTGGCTCATCAAAACCGCTCAACGTCGGTCAAAACAGCATTGCTCCCGCCCAGGTGCTAAAAGTGAACAATTTTGACAATTGGGGTACCGGTACTAGACGGTTTTATAGTTGAGGGTTAAAATTAGATCAACACAATAGTTGAGGGACTAAAAATAGACTTAATCCTTCAATTAATTATTGTATAGCAGATACTCAAGAGAGACCGAATGGTAAAAAGAGGGGAAAATAATGAGATAATGGGATAGTGTTTTTCTCCATATCCGGCTTACTCAAGGGAGACCCATCCAAACTTGCCCTGTTTGGCTTGCTCCATATCTGGCTTGTTCGGCTTCTTTTTTTAGCCGGAATAGTATTTTTCTCGCACAACAATTCAGCCAGAACAGTGTTTTTCAGCCAGTTTCGGCCAAAATTCAGCCAGCCGAACATGGCAAGTTTGGATGGGTGTAATAATTATAAGCAGCTAATGCCGCAGGGATTAACCACTGCAAATTGCCATGACGGCAGATAATTAAAACGCAAAGAAGAAATAAAGAAAGAAAGAAATGGAACCAAATCCTCTATGGGTCCAAACCTCCTACTCCAATCTCCATGACGCAATCAATGGCGATTATATTACATACATATCTCGTGTCCTCCAAATCTAAATTAAAATCCAAAACAGGGAGAGGAAAAAATCACATCCTTAATTGCTACTGCTTGAATAGTATTTCTGATTTGGCTATCCCTGAATTTAAAAGGATATCCTTACTCTATATAACACCATCAATGCAAAGTCACCCTGCCTCCAACATGCCCTGATTTCAGATTCACCACAAAGTAACTGCCGTGTATATACACGTGTATTTCTCAGAATGATTCGGCGAGCAAATTCGGGAGGCACATTGCCGTTGCCGCGCAGACATCCTATATGAACGCCACGAAATCATCCAAGAGTAAATGCAGTCTATTTTATGTTGGATTTATTATTCAAATTCGTGGTGTTAATTCTTTCTATTCTTTCCATGAGGCCATTTCTACTCTCTGTTCATCTGCCTATAAATACTTACCCACCATAGCAAGCAATTAGCAATACCAAGAAATCGATCCACGCTCCGGTGCGGCGGCCGCGACCACGGCGTAAGCACAAGCACCGTCGTCGTTGCTGCTACACATTTGTACTTGCAAGCAGCCACGTGTTTCACCTGCATTTGGCATTTGCTAGAAGCTGACATGGCATGCATGATGACGCGACGCAGGTGGACCTCACCGGCGGGTACTACGACTCCGGCGACAACGTGAAGTTCGGCCTGCCGCTGGCGTTCACCGTGACGATGCTGGCGTGGAGCGTGCTGGAGCACGAGCGCCCGCTGGCGGCCGCGGGGGAGCTCCGGAACGCGCTGCCCGCCGTGCGCTGGGGCGCCGACTACCTGGCCCGGGCGCATGCGGCCGACGAGACGCTGTACGTGCAGGTCGGCGACGGCGACTTCGACCACTCGTGCTGGCAGCGGCCCGAAGACATGGACACGCCCCGCACGTCCTACAGCGTCGACGCCTCCCGCCCCGGGTCCGACCACTCGACCCCGGCTACAGTGTGCATTGTTGGCCATTATTATATCTGAATCTGATGATTTGTGGTTGTAGCTGTTCCGTTTCGCCAAGAACCACCGTGGCCTCTACCAGAACAGCGTGCCGGGGGCTGCAAAATTCTATCCGAGCAGCGGCGATGAGGTTTTGATCCAAACATTATTTCTGAAAATTGTTCATGTCATACAATGGAATGATGCAATGCAATGTTCTTGTTGGGATCAATGATCGATCAATGGGACAGGACGAGCTGATCTGGGCTGCAGTCTGGCTCTTCATCGCCACCGGTGGTGAGGACTACAAGGCCTTCATCGCCGGCGATGGCAACGTCGGCGGGGCGCAGACCTCGTTCTCATGGGACAACAAGTTCGTCGGTGCCCAGGCACTCGTCGCCAAGGCAAGCGATCGAGCCGCGCACCTATAGCGATGCGATACTACTTAACAACCGCGACAAATAATCCGCCATTAATTCATCTTGCTTGCAATTGCAGCTCATCCTCCAAGGGAAGCTGCCGGACGCCGGCAACGCGGCGGCGATGAAGAACCACCTGGAGGAGTTCCTCTGCGGCGTGCTGGAGCACAACAGCAACGACGGGAGGCTGAGCCCCGGCGGCGTGCTGTGGCTGGAGCCCTGGAACAACCTGCAGTACGTCACCTCCGCGGCGTTCGTGCTCGCCGCGCACTCCGACCACCTGCAGGCAGCCGCGGGCGCGGGCGCCTCGCTCCGGTGCGGCGGGGCGACGCTGCCGCCGTCGCAGCTGCTCGCGTTCGCGCGGTCCCAGGCGGACTACATCCTCGGCGCCAACCCGGAGAGGATGAGCTACATGGTCGGGTACGGCACCAG
The DNA here is from genome assembly GCF_019320115.1 of Miscanthus floridulus. NCBI lineage: Eukaryota > Viridiplantae > Streptophyta > Magnoliopsida > Poales > Poaceae > Miscanthus > Miscanthus floridulus. The sequence continues at coordinate 16,647,772 of NC_089596.1, forward strand.
GTTCCCGGAGCAGGTGCACCACCGCGGCGCGTCGGTGCCGTCCATCAAGTCCAGCCCCGGCAAGATCACCTGCAAGGGAGGGTTCGGCTACTACAGCAGGGACGCGCCCAACCCCAACGTCATCGTCGGCGCCATCGTCGGAGGGCCTGATGGCAGCGACCGGTACGACGATTCCCGGCGGAATTACCAGCAGACCGAGCCGTCCACCGTCACCGTCGCGCCCATTGTCGGAGTGCTTGCGAGGCTTTCGCAGCAGAACTGAGAGTGAGACATGGCTCTCCACCTTTTTTAGCAGGAGAGGTTGCTTGCATTTAGAGGATTATTATTCGGCGACATAGATATGCTGAATAATTGTGATTTCTTACTCTCAGACCATCTTGTAAATTGATCACAAAGGGTATCCAATAAAATCACTTGCTCTCAGTTTCAAAATCTGTTTTTTCGTGGGCCATTGGCCCCCCAGTCTATCACTCCAAAAATCCAAATAGAAACCTGAGTTCCCCTGATCTTTTTTCTTTTCGGAAGGACAACAAGAACTTTACTGAAGTTCTATTAGAAGAAGAGCATCTTTGAGGAAAATTAGTTATCACTTATTAATCAAAGCCGACAACGGATCTTTCGAAAAAAAAAAAAGGAAAATTAGTTATAAAAAACCGACATACATGTTGATACAGGTGTCAACCACCACCCCAACACGACACAGCTACGACAAGATGACTACAACATTGAGCAAAACAAAGGAACACAATGACACCAAATATAACCAAGCTATCAATAGCGTCCATTGTAGGTGTTATTAAGGATGAAATTGGATCACAGAGACATTATGGATATGGGTAATTGTTTCTTTTTGAATTCAGATACAGGTAGTATTGAATACACCGAATACAGTACCGATATTAAATGTCTACTAGATTCTCATATTGATTATCCACTTTTATATAGTATTTGAACTCCTTTGGGATGGACAATATTCTCCGGACGCCGACGGCTGGCGTGAGGTCTTGTCGCAGGGGTCGTTAAGCGGCGCCGGAGGGGCACGCCCCGCCCGCACTGCATTGGCGAACCAACGGCCCCCTACCCCCTATCGGGCGGATCTACGCGGGAAGTGCTTTAACCGTCTCTCCACCGCGCACAGGGTGGCAACCTGCAAGCTGCCTCCACGCTACCTCCGATGCAAGGGGTTCCGACACCTCGCGCGGGACTGTAAGCAGCGGCGGAAGGTGCCTCCTTCCGGCTCCGGCACAGTTGGTGCCCTAGAAGGGCGGCAACGACGCCCTGTCCGGAAGCGTATCTTGGGCAACCGGCCGCATACTCAGGGTGACACGTCGAGCGCGGCTGGGGCTGTGCCGGGTGCAGCTGCTGCTGTGCCAGGTGCGACCATGCGCGGCAGCGGTGGGCGCAGACGGCGGAGGCGTCGGAGACGTCGGCGCCGACTGAAGGGGGACGACACCGCTGCGGCAACGAGTGTCGCCACCGACAGTCACGGGCGGTCGACAGGTGCCGCCCAAACGGCATCGGACTTCACCTCGGCCGCTGCTGGAACTGAGGCAAGGCACGGTGGGCTGACCAACGCGACGGGCATGGTTGAACCCGACCCGTTGACGCTCACGTTGTACCCGGGCGCCACGCAGGATCGCGACATCTCAAAGGACCCGATGGTTGAGGAGTTCGCAGCCTCGCTCGTCGGCAGTCAGATCGTCGCGTGACCTTCCCTTGAGCACCTCCCGTCAACTTCGGCGACCCCACCAGCTTCCGGATGAGGCACCGGCAGTGGCGGCCCCCCCAGCTGGAGGATGCGGTAGCCTCCTGTGTGCTGCGGACACCACCCCACGCCCCATTCAGTGGGCAGTGGACTCACCGAAGACACACGCGGTCGACCTCATGGTGGATGGCCCTTCCCGTTCACCACCAGGGGTTACCCACCAGGCTGTGGACAATGACGACTCCGCCAAACGACGCCTCGACAGCTTCATCAACAATGTCACGCGTAAGAGGGACTCTCCGCTGATTCGCGAGCCTCCCAAACAGCCTCCTGCTAAGCGGGTACTGCCGTGGCGGAGCAGGCGGTTGGCGGCTCAGAGACTCTCCCGAGTGCCAGCTTCCAAGCGAGGTGAGGTGCTAATCATGTAGCGTATGGGCTACACCAGGGATCCATCTGCGCCATCCGCTTCGGAGTTGGAGGCCTTTGACAGGCTCTTCGACGGCAACCTGACTGCGTCCGAAGTCGAGGCGCTGGACGAGCTCTTCCCGGCCGTTGGAAAGGCACCGTCCAGGCAGCCGCGAAGACGCAAGGCCACCTAGGCCACAAAGTTGCATCCATATTGGTTGTGTTCCTTTTATGTAATATCGAAACATGAGGTCTTTTGATAGGATGGTCTAACTTCGGCTGTGTTAGGTCGACCTCCTTCGACGCTCGATAGAAGCGCGTTGTATGTTTCTTTAAACTCTTATCCTTAATACAATGATACGCAAATTTTTTGCGTATTCGAGAAAAAAAAAAGATTTATCCCATTTTCATCCATATAGGTCATCTTTTGCCCAATGCCCAGCTCAGACAAACACGATAGCTCTAGCTTCCCACGAAAGGGCTAAGCACTTAGCAGCCATGTTCTTCTGAGGGAACGAAAACATGAAACGAAAGCTTGGGGGTGTTATTTTATAACATGGGAATGGAAGCGTTTCCGGAACGTTGAACATGGGTACGTGGCCATGTTCCCGTTCCCCAGTGGCTGCCCTAAACTCTTCATCACAACCATAAGCCCGTGAGTGCTGATGTGCCTGTGCGTGGGGGCGTCAGAAAAAAAAACCACGATACTCGAGTGCGAGCATCCTCAACCTTGGACATCATCACGCTAAAAGTGCGTGTATCCTCGACCATGGACATCATCACGCTGAAATAATTTCCTCACGAAGAAACCAGTTCTCTATCTCTACTCAGCATTGAGACTACCTTCTACACTTTATTTGCTATATAAGACACTACAACATTGAGACTACCCTTATATTACAAGGTTTTTGCAGAGACATGCTCCACCCTCTAGCAAAGAGTTGAGCTAAGACAAGTACTCAAAAAGCAAAGATGTGCTCTCACTCCCAAAAGAGCACATGCAACATGTCGAATAATTCTCTTACTCCCAGAACAGCAACATGAACAGCAACATGCAAATTGACAATAGTTACATCTAGTAAACAGCTTACTCTAAAAACAATATTGGTCCGACACGAAATTATTCGATTCCAAATTTCGGAGCAGGTTTTCATGTGCGGACTTATACCACCATATATATTACCTGAACCTCCCAAAAGGTTGGATCACCCTAGCAACAACTGATAAAAGACCTGTGGCTACATTAAGCAGTGGCGACATCAAGCGCCGGCAGACAGTCCCTGATAACATCCGCGGCATGCGCCAGCTCCTTCTCTGAGATGATGAGTGGTGGCACGAGCCTCACAACATTGCCTTTGCCGGCGGTCAGCACTATGACGCCTGCATCCAAGCATGCGTCCACCAAAGGACCAGCTGGTACATCTAGCTCGATGCCAACAAGAAGCCCAACCCCACGGACCTCCTTTACGTGCAGGTTTCCGCTCAGCTTGGTGCGGAGAAGCTGCTTGAAGTTCTCCCCTTTCTTGGACACCTCAGCCAAGAAACCAGGTTTCATGATTTTGTCAAACACGGTTATCGAAGTCTGGCAGGCAAGGGGGCCGCCGCCGAATGTTGTACCATGGTCGCCATAGTTTATGGCTGCAGCAACCTTCTCCTTGACCAAGACGACACCAATGGGAATACCATTGGCCAATGGCTTTGCTAAGGTCATTATGTCTGGTTCGACTCCAAATGCCTCATGGGCCCAGAGGTAACCCGTGCGCCCGAAACCACATTGCAGCTGCGTTTAGAAACCATATGCTAACATTACATCTGATGGCTGCCCACTTCACAGATTGATGCAGCCTGAAAACTATGGAATGTAATCATGATATATTGCTGAATTGGCAATATGAATGTGGAACAGAGTAACATGTTAACTCGGATAAGACCAGAAATGCAGACTCTCATAGTTTCATATCCCTGTTAACTGTTACTCTTGTATATGTTGTCAACTGTTAACTCTTGTATATGCATTATGCCTAAAGTCGGGAATGGAATGCATAGCAGCAACTAAATTGTGCATGTTTCGAACTTTGTCAACCAAACATGAATTACTAGCAGTGTCATGGTGTTCTCAATATGAACAGAACAGAGTTGTGGCAGAGTACAGCATACCTCATCAAAGACCAAGAGGGCTCCCACCTCGTCACAGGCATCCCGCAGCCCCTGCAAGAACTCCTGGGTGGCACTGTGAATACCACCCTCACCCTGCACGGGCTCGACGAAGACAGCAGCGACCCTGCCAGACTGTATGAACTTCTTGGCCGCCTCCAGATCTCCGTAATCTACGAAGGTCACTCCGGGCATGACGGGTGCAAAGGGCTCCCGGTACTGCGACTTGCTGGTGAGCGCGACGGCGCCCATAGTCCGGCCGTGGAAGCTGCTGCTGAACGCTAAGAACTCCATGGGCGGATCGTCACTGTCTGGGTGGGCGACCCGCTGGAACTTGCGGGAGAATTTGATGGCCGCCTCGTTGGCCTCCGTGCCAGTGCTGGCGAAGAAGGCGCGGTCCGCGAACGACACCTTCACGAGCCGCTTGGCGAGCTCCATCTGCGTGCGACAGCGAGCAGCTTCAGCAGGTGAAGCAAACGGAGAAAATAGGCCGGACGGAGCAATGCGTCGAACACATGGTGAGCGAGCGCGGGGCAGGGCCGTCCCGGGAAAATTCAAGGCCCTGTACCAAGCTAAAAAATGTGGCCTACTAGCCTAGAAAAAACAGAGTTAAATGTATGATATGATGTAGTACGTAGTACATTGCAATAAAATATATCAAGAATGGTACCTATGTTGCATAATCTTTACTTGAATAGCATCATTCTTGTAGTGTTCTTTGAAATGAAGTCTTCAATGATATGCTCATAATCAATCTTCTCCAACATTTCGCCTTCAAGTGCTATTATAGCCAAGTCATTAAGCCTTTCTTGTGTCATTGTAGAATGCAAATAAGTCTTCAATAGCTTGGCCTTGGTCAGGTGTCGGATTATCAGATGACACTTGTGACTGTTTTGTAATGAACCTATCCATAGCTCCTTCCTGAGACTGGACTAATTTCTCTATTCTTTGTTTTTTCTTACGCTTTTGCCAACCCGATTCAAATTTTCTAGAACGATTTGCAGAAGACATGGCTTCAATCTTTGAACACAATTCCAGTAGGTGTCTAGATGAAAAGATCAAAAGAACAAAATTTAGAGAGATCGACCCACTACTACTCATTACAGTCTGAATGAATTGAAAAAAATAAATGATTAATATTACCTTCAGGGCCTCAGTGCCTCGCTAGTCGCTGCAGGTTTAGGTTGCCGTCAGTTCCTCACGCTCGATGTCGATCGCTCGTGATACACGGCCGGCAGCCGATACGACATCAGGGCGATGGCGGCGGTAGGGGGACGAGGAGACCGAGACCTAACTGTTGCGAATTGGGATTGGCAAAACAAAATGATGCCCACTGTCCAGCGGCCGGCCAACAAATCATTTTTTATTGGGCCAAACTGTTGCTGTGCAAGCTACCGTAATAGGCTTGCTAGCTAATGGGCCAAAAGCCGAAGCTTCAGCTGTGCTGATCTGTTTAAGTACTCTATATTTGGAGGCCTACGAGATTTGGAGGCCCTGCGCCGTCGCTCATGCTGCACATGTGCAGGGACGGCCCTGCGCGGGGAGAGGGAAGGGGGAGGACTGGGGGGGCACCCACCTGGGGTGTAGTGTAGAAGACGTTGCTGACGTGGACGATTTTACTGCTCTGCTCCGTGATGGTGGCGCACACGTCAGGATCCGCGTGGCCGAGCGCCGTGACGGCGATGCCGGAGGACATGTCGAGGTACTCGCGCCCGTCGGTGTCGTAGAGCTTGCACCCGCGCCCGTACTCGAAGACGACGCGGGACCGCTTGTAGGTGCCGACGAGGTACCGCGCCTCGTCCTCCACGACGGCCCGGCTCGCGGCCGACAGCTCCCGCCGCGCCGGCCCCACGGAGGCCGCGGTGGTCGGCGGCGGCGGCGGCGCCGCGAGGCAGGCCGAGGCGCGCGCGCGGCGGGACTGCGGAGCGGCGGACCGCGCGCCCGCGGCCCAGCCGGCGGCGACCGGCTTGGCGGCGAGGAAGGACTGGAGCGAGGTCATGGCGGATAGCAAGGATTGGAGTTGGGGCGGCGGCGTGCGGGACGCGAGCGTCTCGTTGCGTTTGGGAGTAGGGGGAGTAGCCGAGTGCGTGTGCATACACGGGGCGCGCCGGCGCGGTTGGTAAGTCAGCCGGAGGAGAGAAGAGACAGGCCTGGTCAGGACAAAGCACGTTGCAAACTATGGTTATGTGACTACTTAATAACTTTATAAAAAAACTACTTTTGTTTTAAATTATAAATTGTTTTAAATTTTCTAGGTATATATTATATAGAGAGAATTATGTACTTGGCACCGAAACAAATCAGTCTTTCGTATTTAACACTTAAAAATTTGAACTTTCTTATCTGACACCTAGTTAAAATTTTCTTCCATATATGACAGTACCGTCCATTTCATCCATTCAGCTGTTAGTTGACTATTTTGACCGTGTCAGTTTTTCCTTAGTGTGACCAACGTACCCTCTGATACTCACGCATCCAAATTCTCCCTGGACTTCCCGTGCGGCCGAGCGTCCGTGAGCTTCTTCCCCGAGAAAAAACATCTAACCCTATATTGATGGAAGGAGGAGAGGATGATGGAGCAAAGGATGTTGCGGCCGGCGGCGCCCAGCACCAGCTGCGCGTGCCCTCTGGTGGGGCGACCTCACCCGGCGGAGCCAGGTCGTGGCGCGGTCGCGGCGGCGGGGCCGACGCTCCGGCCTGCCCGCGGCGTGGCGGAGGCGGCGCGGCCCTCTCCATCACCCAGTCATGCGCGGCCCCATGGCGCTCTCCCCTCCTCTCCCCGGTGCTCGGCCCCATCTCCTCATCCGCCGTTGCCGCGTGGGCGCGAGCACGATGCTCCGGCGCGGATGTGGCCGTCCGTCCTCGCCGCACTGATCCTCTCCCTCGGACTCCTGCTCCACTGGTGTCGCGCGCGCAGATGGATGGCAAGCCGCCGGAGCCGCCGCCCGCGCTTCGAGGTGCTCGGCCTCCTCGCCAGATTCGCCTGATGGCACGAACAGCACCCGCCGCGACCTCACTCTCCCTTTGTGCTCGATCTGTGCAACGCCCAGCATCTGTTCGATGAATTGCTGATGACAAGAGGAAGGAAAGGTTTTGGGGGTAACATCACCGTATTTCTGCTACAAAGATGATTGTAGGAATTGGTTCTTTTATAGTACTTGACAGAAAAAATCTCTTCCAGACATGGTGGCGTCTTTAGACAATGTGAGGGGCTTAGCTTTGGCCATGTCATCTAGTGCATTCATTGGTTCTAGCTTTGTGATCAAGAAAGTTGGATTGAAGAAGGCTGGGGATAATGGAAGGCGTGCAGGTTGTGCCTCTTCTAAGCTTTGTTTTATTGAGGTATCATAAAAGCTATTTAATTAGGACAAACTATTGATACTATATACTGTTGTTCAAGCTGAGCTTCACATGAACATAACTCTTAATGCTTGCTTAATGATATATTTGTCTTTTGGGCTTCTATGTATATCCTGTGGATAATTCTGATTTCCTTTGTTATGCTGATGCACTGCAGCTTCTGGAGGTTTCTCATATCTGTATGAGCCATTATGGTGGTTGGGAATGATAACTAGTAAGTGTCAATTGAAATCATGTTTTGAAGGGAATTAGCAATTACATCATACTTTCTATATAGTACTTCTGGTTAGTAGTACACCTGTACTGCTATATCTATAGCTCATTGCAGTTCCATTTCTTATTAAGTTCTGTTGTTGATGTATATCTTATTGATATGCCTTTTAAGATGATTGGTTTCATGATATTTATAATTTTCTTATTTGACAACCTGTCCGTCTATTATTTCTCTATTTGGCATCATGTATTTCTGCTACAAAGAAGGGCATTCATGTCATTTTACCAGCCACTTGACGCCGTTACTGGCCCAAATGGACGGTAGTGCTATCTAGGGAAGGAAATTTCAACTTGGTGCCAAATAAGAAAGTTCAAATTTTTTAGTGCCAAATGCAGAAGACTGATTTGTTTCAGTGCCAAATACATAATTCTCCCTATTATATATATCTAGATGCACAACAGAACGAATTATACTTTAGGATGGAGAGAATAACACTTATAAAAGTGACAAGAAGATAAGTTCTCAATAATAGCATAAGAACGGCAGACATAAGCAACCACACGTATTTTCCAAGCTAAAGGGGCCCAGCAAAAAAGACAACGGCAGATTGGTACTAGGTGATACTCATTTTTATCACTTATATTCTCTAGCGCCCATTTTAAAATATGTAATTTTACTAGAGCCACAGAAGGCTCGACCGAGAAAAACTCTGAATACATGGCTACAGGGGAGAAATCAAGTGCTCCAACCCCTTAGGATGATACCACGCTACCAACACATGATACATAACATCTCAAAGAAGAACACACCAAATTCGAACAGGTAGAGCCATTTAAGCCTAACCTCAATGAAGAAGAGGATGAAGTTGTCGAACCCTCTAAAGCCTTGATCTTGCCACTCCCACTAGGAGTACATCTTGTCCCTAGCCTATAGGTGTCGATATATTCATCATTATACCGAACTTTGATAGGTGCGGAATGTGGAGGGATGACCAGACGTCCTTGTCCATCGACATACATCATAGGGTTGTGACTCGTGAGGTTAACCTTAGTCTGGCATCAAATATTTAGGTAATGAGGTTTACTTTATTTTCATTTTTTATTGTGCTGATGACTACAGAGTAATGTCTTATCCATTCAGGCGTTCAATTTATTTCTGTTCAGGCATTCATATGATGTCAAGGAATCAGTGTCTAAATTGGAAGCCAACAAAACAAGTGAACCAGGAAATTTATTCTTCAATTTTATGAAGGCATACTCTATTTTAGAGTTTACTATAGGGCCTCAGGATTTACCATCTAGACCCTGATTAGGTGGAGCAGGAGTGCAAGAGATTCATCGACCTGTTTGGAACGCAGAAATTTCACATGATTTACATAGAAATTTTATAGAAATCAGTTCATTTCATAGGAAAATTACAGGAACAAGACCTTTTAAACAGGCCCTTAGCGAAGTGGGGGCCTTTGCTGAAGTTCTGCAATTGCAAGATGTGCTGGAGAAGCTTTGGGATGAGAAAATACTAGGCCTTTGTGCATATTGGTGTCAAGAAGATAGAGTAGGTGCAATGTGCAAGGTGGCGCGGTTGGTAGCAGTCACGCACGCAGCCGTCTCGGATCACAAGTGACGAACATGTTTCAAACTTTTTTTTTGAGGAATCAACAGGGGATCCCCTACCTATATTTTTCTTTTTCATTAACAAAGAGGCAAAAACAGCAGAGATACAAAAAGTACAGGAGGGAAAGGAGAGGGAACAGAGAGGGGAAAGGAGAAAACTAAAACAACTAACTACATCTAGAAATACAAGGCAACTAGGCCCAAAAGAAAAAAGGAGAGCATTAGGAGTAACTGTCTCGCCATAGCATAAGTTGTGCCCTCTTCTCCGGTTTAGCCTTGATACACACCAGGCTAAGCTTCTCCTTGAACATTCTCTTCCAGTTTGACAAGCTGCAATTTCAATGATCAAAGATGATGGCATTCCTAGTCCTCCATATGATCCAACAAGCTGTAATCATGAGCTCTCTAAAGATGCAGTGACCAAACAATGTTCTGGCTTCAATAATCATATCCAGGGGATCTAGATTGTCATTCCAATAGATATGCATGGAGTTCCAACAATCCTGGCTGAAGGGGCAGCTGAAGAAAAGATGAAAAAGAGTTTCTTCACAGCAACTATTGCAAAGTACACAATTGTAATCATCCAAAATTCTGTTTTCCTTCTCAAAATATTTCTAGTGTTTAGTCTATCTCTCAACAACCGCCAGAAGAAGAATTTGTGCTTCCCTAAATTGCTTGAAGTCCATAGCCATTTGAAAAGAGGAGAAGCTTCCACTGTACCTCTAAATTTTTTATAGGCTCTGCTAGAACTGAAAAAATCACCCTCAATGGTATTTCCATATATCATTTATATCTTATTCCAAGTTACTATTTTGTAGTGTATTTTGCAGGTCACTGAGCTGAGAAACTGCTTGGCTAGAGAGAGGAAGGCTGGAAATTCTGTCTATCTCCTGATTTCTAAGGTGCAGAAGAGAGGACTTAGGCCTTTTGTCAAAGGAGAAGAGCTGGGTAAACCTTACTTTCAGAGCATGCCAGACCAATCTTCTAGCCAAAATAGAACTGTGTGTCCTTTCTTTGGTATGCAGATAGAAATGTATCTGAACTTGTCAAAGAGTTTTAGAATGTTCTTCCACCAAAAGGATCCAGTTGGGCTCCTTGCTTGAGGTGGAGTTTGAGAATTGCCATAAAGTTTGGTCCAAGTTAGGGTGACCTAGGGGAGATCAGCTGAATTGTAGAACTTATCCAGATATTTTAAGAATAGAGCAGTGTTCTGGGTTTTTAGATCAATTATGCCAAGTCCACCTTCTTTCTTTGGTCTACAAGCTGTCTCCCAAGCAGCAAGACGGTTACCTTTTCTATTTTCTCACCTCCACTCCATAGGCATTTCTTTCTGTAGCTGTCAATTTGCTTGATGATCTGAGGGGGGAGCTACAAAGTGCACATGTAGAAAGTTGGCAATGCTGTCGTTACTGAGTTGACCAAAATCAATCTACCATGGTAAGATAAAAAATTGCTAACAACAAATAGCCTATTTTCAATTCTTGTCATCATTGGTGAGAAATCTTGCAGTGTTGGCTTTGTGGTGCCCAAAGGTAAGCCCAGATAAGTAAATGGCATTGATCCAACTGCACAACCAAAGGTATTTGCTAGATGAACTGTTTTATTTTCTGAGATATTAATTGGCACCAGGAATGATTTATTGAAATTGACATGTAATCCTGTGGAGTCAGAGAAGGATCTAAGCAGTCCCTTTAGATTGAAAAGAATTCTACCATCAGCAGGGAGGATAAGCAGTGTATCATCTGCATACTGGACTATTGGGAAGTCACCCCCAAAAGCATCACTGATAGGATTTTCAACACACCAATATTCCAAGCTTTGTTCAGTATGGATTGTAGCAGATCAACTGCTAGGACAAAAAGCAAAGGGGATAAGGGATCCCCCTGTCTCACCCCTCTTCTGCATGTGAAAGGTTTGCCTGGTGTTCCATTCAGCAGAACTGAAGAATCTCCTGAGCATAAAATGCTTCTAACCCAATTTACCCATTTATCAGAGAAGCCTTTATATTTTAGCACCTGCAAGATGACTTCATGTTCCACCTTATCAAAGGCCTTTTCAAAATCTAGTTTAAGAATAACAATTTCCTTTTTTGAGTGATAGCAAATGTGTAGAAATTAAAATGCCCAAGCTAGGCAATCTTGTATGGTCCTCCCTCTGATAAACCCATACTGATTTGCATGTACCAACTTCAGAATAACTGTTTGGACTCTTGATGAAAGAAACAACTGTACATTTTTTCAGCCACCGGATTTCTTTAGTTGACGATTGGGATCCTTGGCTCTATCAAACTCGTGCTTGTGTACTTTATAATACGGTTTTGGGGTGCACATAGCGAATTTCTTGGTAAGTATAGTTTGCTATGAAAGCGCCAAGTTCACAACTGATGGATACCTTTTAATTTTCCCAATGTTAATCCCACTAACCTAACCCAAGCACAACCTGACCTAGCAATGCAAATGCCAGAAGCCCACACATGCCCTGTTCGCTTGGCTGATAAGCCATGGCTGCAAGTACTGATGGCTGATTTGTTGTGAAAGAAAAATACTGTTCATTGGCTAAAAAGTATGGCTTATAAGCCAAGCGAATAGGGCAAATTGCAATGTCTAGTTTCATCATCAACTACGTATTTCAAACCAGCTAGCTAGAAAACAGCTCGCCTCTCAACACCACCATGGGCATGGGAGTCCTTCCAAGGCAAACAAACAGCGGCATAAACAACTAACAATTCTACTCTATTATATATATATATTCATTTATTTACAATTGCTAGGAGGAGCGTTACATCATCGCTGATGAAAGCCATGGCCTAACTGCGCGCGCAGAATAAGAAATTGTGGAATAATGCTTGGCGAGCACGAGAGGCTACCTCTGATCAGCTGCTTTTGTCCCCACTTTGCGGAAAATCGAATGGTCATTTTCTTGATTAGGACTTTGCAGAGTTGCTTGTATACTTTAGCTTAAATTGTCATGTGCATTCATGTTGGGTTGATGAGAATTGAAGATATTCTGCATTCTTAAGTTTTGCAATGCAAGATTCGTGCGCGTGCGTCGCAAGTTAAGCTACACGTCTTTATTATCACCGACTTCCAATGGGCGTCAAAGAAGCAACAGGATTGTAAATTTACCTAATAATAAAAAGGAAAAAAATGGGACGCATCGAGTGGCAGAGCCACCGCTCGGTCACTCTGAGAGGCCACCTAAGCTTGTCCGTGAGGTATAAAGGAAAATTTTGAATAAAAGACCTTTTTTAGAGAAATATTTTGTATAATGAGAATTGTTAGAGATTATTTATTTTTTTAGCTGTACCACTGGTCGGACCTACGGAGCAAGCGAGGGCACGTACCAGCACTCGGATTTCATTATGTTTTTATTTAATGGCCATAATCCTTATTTAGTGAAATTATTAAGAAACTATATACTATCGATAATGATAGGACGAGGATGCCCATCCGTTCGGACACACTCACTCAAAAAAAATAAATAAACTTCCCACATGTGGCCATCCGTTTGTTCCACTCTTCCTGTTGTTGCTGACGGAGTCAGAGAGCTCATCGAGCCGGTACAGATCGATTCTGCGCCGATCACCCCTACACCTGCGACTGCAGATCCGATCTCAGAACCACCTCCGAGGTCACCTTCATTGACAACTCGCCGCCCGCTTTCTCGCTACCAGAGAAGGTAGATCAACAATGACGATCTGATCGCATCTATCGATTAGGTTGGTCAGAAGCTCGCCGATTGTCTCTCCATCGTTGAATCGGCTCTGGACACTCTGGTTTAGCGCCGACCACCCTCTGATCCAGATCTATCAGAGGCTGCTCGGAAAACTCCAGGGGTTGCGGCTCTGTGAGCTCGTTTCTTCGCGATCTTGCGTACGGCTTGGTTCCTATCTTCATGCTTGGACTTTGCTTGATATCTTGGGTCTTCTCTTGTGCTCCTAGGATCTTGCTTATGGTGTTGATCGTTGGATCATCACGTCGTCTTCGTTCAAGTCACGTCTAGCATCCTATTGAACTACAAAACAATCACTTACAAATTCATTAGTCTAATTTGGTTGTGTTGGTCATCAAACACCAAAATCCAAAGTAAATGGGCCAAGGGTCCATTTTTCTTACAATCTCCCCCTTTTTGGTGATTGATGACAACACGACCAAAACAAGCAAATAATAAAAATTTGGAATTTAAAAACTATCTACTTGCTAGGATGCAATGCAAGGGGCAAGATCATATTATGCTAAAGGATACTACTTGTAAGACTAAAAGATACCACTTGAAAACTTATCTTGCCCTTGCAAAATGTCCCCATGTGGCATTATGGGTTTAAGCCTTGCTTCCTACAAATTCTCCTCATTACATAGACTAATCCATAATCCACTATCCTCCCTTTCTCGGACCATTACCACTTGTAAATTATCTAGCTTATGGCCCTACAAATTAACGCTTGCTTTTGGTCCTCTAAATTCTCCCCCTTTGGAATTAAACACCAAAAAGGAAGACATTAGTAGCACAAGGGGGTCAAACTTTGTGATCCTTTGTGTATAGAGTGGAATAGGTCACAAAATTTGACTCTCACATTATATAGATTAAGCTCCCCCTAAATATATGCATACATATGGTAGAAAGCAAGGCATCTGCATATTTGGTAAATTATTGCTCAAGGGAATTTAATCTATATAATGCATGGAGAAAGCATATAAATATCAAAATGAAATCAACATGATGATATCGGTTTAGAAATACCACATATGGAAACCAATTTGATTTCCACCACTTGCAATAGGTGGTGGATATTTGAAGTAAGATGCTTAACTCCAGTGACTCTATTTTCCTTGCAATGAGACTACTACACACATGATAGGCTTGAAAAAGGTGTTAGTCTCAAAGCATCCAACTTGTAGAGTAACCTCCCTCTAAATTTGTGCACACAAGTGTGGAATACTTGTAGAAGACATGCACATTGATTTTAGAATCAATAATACCACTTGAAAGATGACATCACATTAATGTGAGAATCATTTTCGAAGATGATATTTGGGAGAAATTATCTACAATTTGAACTTTGGCACATATTAGATGAACAATTGTAAGTCAAGCTATGTGCCGTGCTCCTAAACAATTTTAAACCATGTAGGTTTGCTCCAAGGGTTAAGAATGAAACCGAGCAAGCCTACCATAAGATATACCTAGTGTATGCATGACAAAAGATACAAGCATGCAAATACAAACATAGGCATGAAAAGTAACTAGATGCTTAAAGATACCAATTTGTAAGAAATACCACTTATAGGAAATACAAATTGATACTACTTGAAAGAAATTGAATCTAGTTACCTAACACGGGAAGAGGAATTTGGGTCCATAGTATTCACTAACCCACTTGGCAATGATTTTGACCATCATGATGCACCCCATGAAATGCATCCATACTTTGCCAAGCCTCCAAATTCCTTGATGTCCATCGGACTTCTCACTTCCCTTTCGGGATCCAAACCTTCTTGGTGCTCTTCATGTTGAAAATGATTTCCTTTGGCACCCAAAAGCGTTTGACCCCATTTATGGCTTGCTTGTTCACCTTGATGGCCACCACCTTGTCATTTTTCTTCTTCTTCAAGAGATAAGGTGTGGAGGCCTTCTTGTCCACCTTGTTGGTGTAGGTGTTGGAGAGCTTGCTTGTTTCCTTTTTCTCTTTCTTCTTCGCTCCTCCCCCATTCTTCACCTTGCACTCATAGGACTTGTGCCCTTCCTTGTGGCACACGTAGCAAACCACGGTTTGTCCTTCATCAAGCTTCTTCACTCCCTTGACGGTGTTATCTTGATGAAGTTGGGCTTGCTTCGCCTTGCCTTTCACTTGAGTTAAGTCCTTGGTGAGACGAGCTACTTCTTGCTTGAGTTGCTCATTCTCCTTTGCAACCTCTTGTGTGCATGTATCTACAACAACTTTCTCAACACAAACTTGGTTGCATAAAGATGAGTCTAAAAATAAATCATTACAAGAAGTAGAGGCATCCTTTTTAGACATGTTAAAGATAGAACTTTTCTTTTTAGATGCCTTGGTGGGGGTTGTACTAACGGCTTCAAGATTAGCAACTTTATTGCTTAGCTCATCACAATGTTTGCACATGGTTTCCATTTTAGCAAGCAAACTTTTATAAGCATCTTGTGAGCTAGCTAACTTTTCTTTTAATTTTTTATTTTTCTTTACAAGTTGCTTATCATTGATTGTGCATGCATTTGTTGTTGCACTAGCTTCAAGTTGCTCAATTTTAGTAGATAGTTCAATATTGAGATTAGCAAAGTTCTCATATTGTTCAAGCAAAGTTTTGTATGCTTCTTGTGAACTATCTAGCTTTTCTTTTAATTTTTCGACCTTCTTTTGTTGACTAGTGCAAACTTTAGCATAATTAAGATTTTGTTGCACAATTTCATCATAAGAAGGCATTTCATCATCACTATCACTCTCACTAGAGGATGAGCTTTCGTTACCTCATGCCATAAGGCACATACGAGAAGAGCTTGATGATGAGTGCTTGCGCTCTCGACTCTTGTGATGGTGTTCTTCTTCACTTGAAGAATCATCCCATGACCTTATTGATGTGAGGGCTTGGTTCTTGCATGCCTTCTTCTTTGTCTTGGGTGTGGGCTTGTTTGGACAAACTTCCACAAAGTGCCCCAACTCGCCACATCCATGGCATCCTCTCTTTCTTTGCTCATTTCTTTGATTGGTGAAAATGAGATCTTGGATTTGGATGGGCACACCCTTGACATTTAGCCTTTGGATCATCTTCTCCACCTTGTTGATAAGTTTGATTGATTCTTCATCAAGGTCGGAGGTGGAGGAGGAAGATTGATCATCATCACTTGATTCATCATCATCATCATCCTCATCTTCTTCTTCATCTTCACTTGAGGAGCTTGAGCTTGTCTCAACTTGCTTGCCCTTCATCTTCTTTTTCTCGCTACATGCGAGAGCTTTGCCTTTGCTTGATGAAGAGGCTTCTTCTTGACCCATCTTACATGACATTTCAAATGCCACTATCTTGCCAATGACTATGCCCGGGGTCATGGTGCTCAAGTCCTCCATGTTGTGAAGGATGGTGATGATGCTTGCATATTTCTTTTATGGTAGCACAGAGATGATCTTCCTCACGATGTCTGCATCATCTAGCTTTGTTAGTCCTATTGAATGGAGCTCATTGATAATTAGATTCAAACGAGAATACATATCACGAACAAGCTCATCATTATTCATTGTAAAGGAATCATAATTTTGTTTAGCTAGACAATGTTTTTGCTCACGGACATTTGATGTGCTGTCATGGAGCTCTTAAAGTTTTAACCAAATTTCATGTGCCGTATTTAAAGTGAATACTTGGTTAAACACATCCATACTAAATGACTCAAACAAGCAATTTTAGCTCTAGCATTGAAATAAATTTCCTTTTCTTCACTCTTCGTGGGTTTATCAGGATTTTAATGGGTTTCATCCCATCACGAGTGACTCTCCAAACTCACAAATCAACCGCCTCAAGATAGCAAGCCATTCTAGCTTTATAATAGGGGAAGTTAGTGCCGTCAAAGTGCGGAGGCCTAGATGTATTCATCCCAACCACTCTCAATAGCGTCGGCTCAACGGCGGTTAAGCCAAAGGTCCAAATTGAGCCAACCTATCCTAATACCAATTGTAAGGGACCATGATGCCTAAGAGGGGGGGTGAATTAGGCAACTTAAAATTCTTACTCTAAACTATGGCCTCTTTTTCTAACCCTAGCAAAACCTATGCAATAGATAAACTATCTAATTGTCCAACTACGGTTTTGCTAGTGTGTTGCTATCTCTACCGCAAAAGGAGTAATACAATCAATGAAAATGCGGAAGCTAAAGAGCAAGGTAGAGATATGCAAACTCCCATCGACGACTCCGGTATTTTTACCGAAGTATCGAGAAGCGCGCAAGCTTCCCCCGAGTCCTCGTTGGAGCCCCTCGCAAGGAATCCCTCGCAAGGGCTAAGCTCCCGGTCGGGTAACTCCATGGATAGCCTCGGGCCTTCCCCACACGCAAGTGGGTCTCTGACATGCTTTCTGGTAAGCCTCTCCTGGATGCTCCCCGCCGTCTTCACTATCAAGCTTCTGGCCAAAACGCCGCGGGCCTTGTTCCCTCCGGTACACGGTGGCGGCCACACCACAAACATGGTTGGTGTGATCTTGCAAGACTACAAGCCCCTCCGATGTACAACAATGGTGTGCACAAGCACCGAGTGATAAGAGATATGAAAACCTCACTAAACACTAGGCCTAAACCTAGAGCAAGCGCATAAGTGGTGGTCTAATCAATCTAAGCACTTCACAAAGCACCTACGATAATCACCTAATGAAACACTAAGCACTATGCAAGTGGAGATCACTAAAATGGTGTATCCACACCCTAGATATGTTTCCTCTGCTCCACACTAGTCATCTAGCCGGTTGGGGGTTGTATTTATAAGCCCCACTGAGAAAGTAGCCGTTGGGGACGAAATCCCGCTTTTCTGCTATTGACCAGACGTTGATCACGTCCTGACCGGACGTGTCCGGTCGTCCCGACCGTTGGTGCCGCGATCAACTGATCGGACGCGGCCAACGTCCTGTCATTTTCCATCGGACGCGTCCGGTCGCAGTATCGTCGCTCTGGAACCTTTCTGTACTCGATCGGATGCTGCTGTCCTGCGTCCGGTCAATTTTGCCTCCAGCGTCCGGTCCAGCGTCCAGGCGCGCCTGTTGCCGAGCTTCTTGATCAGAGCGTCCGGTCACTTTCCTCTAGCGTCTGGTCACCTCTGTGAGCTCGTTTCTTCATGATCTTGCGTACGGCTTGGTTCCTATCTTCGTGCTTGGACTTTGCTTGATATCCTGGGTCTTCTCTTGTACTCCTAGGGTCTTGCTTATGGTGTTGATCGTTGGATCATCACGTCGCCTTCGTTCAAGTCATGTCTAGCATCCTATTGAACTACAAAACAATCACTTGCAAATTCATTAGTCCAATTTGGTTGTGTTGGTCATCAAACACCAAAATCCAAAGTAAATGGGCCAAGGGTCCATTTTCCTTACAGCGCCGACAACCCCAAAGGGCCCCCAGCGTTCACAAGGGCGCTCTGAACACTCTAGTGGCACCGTGGGTTCAAAATCACTGGGGTCGAACCCTATGAGGGGAGGATGAACCCCACACAGTGGCTACAGGCTTATGCCACTGCTGTCCACACCGCCAGAGGAGATACCAGTGTGTGGCGAATTATCTTCCCGTCATGCTTATGCCAACCGCCATGAACTGGTTCACAAGCCTTGCCCCGGACTCCATCGGATCCTGGGAAGAGCTAAAAAAGGTCTTCACCGACAACTACATGGCTACGTGCACTCGGCCGGGCACCAAGCATGATCTGAACCGCATCTACCAGAAGCCATCCGAGCTCCTCCGTAGCTACATCAGATGCTTTTTCGAGATGAGGAATTCTATTCCTAACATCATAGAAGCCGAGGTCATCATCGCCTTCGTCCGAGGACTCCATCACCTCGATATCCATTCCAAGTTCAACCGCAAGCCACCCACAGGGATTGGCGAGATGATTACGACCACCAACCAGTATGCCGACATCGAAGAAGCTGAAGTGCACTTCAATGAGGATGCGGGCATTCATCGCCCAACTCGCCGCAGCGACAATCGCCCCGACAACCGACGCCACAACGACCGCCACTACGACGACCACAGTCACCATCGGGACAGTGGCCATGATCGGCTGGAAGGCTCCAAGTCTAGTCAATATCGTCGCCGCTGACCAGACCATATTATCGCCGTTGTTGACGAGCCTTGAGCCAAGCGCAACTATGATGAGTAGTACAAGAAGATCCTCGATGGCCTGTGCCCTCTCTAGAAGAACGCCAAGCATAAGATTAAGGATTGCCTCGGCTTGGCTAAGGAATTCTAGGCCAAAAAGCCAGACGATGACAACAACGACGGCGTTGGAGGCCGCCGACCACCTGGGGGCAATAACAACGCCTTCTAGGATCACGATAAGGTGGTCGCCACCATCTTTGGGGGCCTCGCCTCCACCGAGAGCAGAAGAGAATGGAAGCTCGCCGCCCGCTGGGTGCTCGCCGTCAACGTAGAAGACGCCGCCACCAACCCCAGCTATCGCCCTTGGTCCAAGGTCCCCATCACCTTTAGCAGGGCCAACCAGTGGGCGAATATCCCTTATACAGGGCGTTTTCCCCTCATCCTTAACACAACCATCCAGAAGGTGCTTTTAAGAAAAGTGCTCGTCGACGGTGGGAGCTCTCTGAACCTCCTCTTCGCCGGAGCCCTAAAGGAGCTGGGCCTCGAGATAACAGATCTCACACCCTCAGACTCCTCCTTCTAGGGTGTGGTACCTGGCAAGGCATCCAAACCGCTTGGAGAGATCACCCTACCAGTATAGTTCGGCACGGCAAGCAACTACCACGTTGAGCACATCAACTTCTACGTTGCTGACTTCAACACCGCCTATCACGCCATACTTGGTCGGCCAGCTCTGGCCAAGTTCATGGCTGTACCACACTACGCTTATCTAGTGCTAAAGATGCCTTCGCCTCTAGGAGTCCTGGCCTTGTGGGCCAACCTCTCCATCGCCTACGCCTGCGAGATCGAGAGTCTCGCCCTCGCCGAAGCCACCGACATGTCCATCTAGATGGCCAGTGTGGTCACTGACGCCAAGATGGTGCCCACCAACGACCTAGAGATCCCATCGCTGGAGCCTCCTCGCGCCTCCACCAAGTTCAAGGAAACCAAGGAGGTCGGCCTCGGCCTCAACGACCCCTCCAAGATCGTGAAGATTGGGGCTCACCTCGACCCCAAATAGGAAAACGCGCTCATCTCCTTCCTACATGCCAATGCCGACGTGTTTCCTTGGAAACCTACAGACATGCTGGGGGTACCACGGGAGAAGATCGAGCACTCCTTGAATGTCTCGCCGACTGCCAAACCAATCAAGCAGAAACTCTGATGATTCGCACGAGACAAGAAGGAGGCTATTAGGGTAGAAATAAAACAGCTCCTAGCTGCCGGATTCATAAAAGAAGTGGTTAGCAAACCTTGTTCTCGTTCAAAAAAAAAGAATAAAGAATGGAGAATGTGCGTTGATTACACTAATCTTAACAAACACTGCCCTAAAGACCCCTTCGGTCTGCTTTGGATAGACAAGGTTGTAGACTCCACCGCCGGCTACGACCTGCTCTCCTTCCTCGACTGTTACTCCGGCTATCACCAGATTTCCCTCAAGGAAGAAGACCAGATCAAGACGTCGTTCATCATGTCTTTCGGTGCATACTGCTATACCACCATGTCCTTCGGGCTCAAGAACGCCAGGGCGACCTATCAAAGGGCAATCTAGTTGTGCCTCGATCAACAGATCGGCCGCAACGTCGAAGCTTACATCGATGATGTGGTCGTCAAGTCCAAGACCGCTGATAATCTCATCGCCGACCTTGAAGAAACGTTCACCAACCTAAAAAGGTACCGATGGAAGCTGAACCGTTCAAAGTGCATCTTTGGAGTTCCGTCCGGTATACTCCTGGGCTACATCGTCAGCACACGTGGCACCTAACCCAACCCCGACAAGGTCTCTGCCATCACCAACATGAAACGGCCAACATGCGTCAAGGACATTCAGAAGCTTACAGGTTGCATGGCTACTCTCAGCCGCTTTATATCGCGCCTCGGTGAAAAGGGACTACCGTTCTTCAAAGTCCTCAAGGCCTCTAAGCGCTTTTCCTAGTCAGAGGAGGCAGATACAGCTTTCGAGCAGCTCAAGTTGTTTTTAATAAAGCCTCCGATCATGACGGCGCCTCGACCAGACGATACTCTACTAATCTACATCGCCGCCACTTCTTGCGTCGTCAGCACAGCTATCGTCGTCGAACGCGAGGAGGCCCGACATGCCTATAAGGTGCAATGTCTAGTCTACTTCATCAGCGAGGTCCTTAATGAGCCCAAAACTCATTATCCTCAGGTCCAAAAGCTGCTATACGCTATTCTGATTACGTCGCGCAAGCTCCGCCACTACTTCGAGTATTACAAGATTGCCGTGGTCACTGAGTTCCCTCTGGGGTACATTCTCCGCAACAAAGAGGCCAACGGCCATATCATCAAGTGGGTTGTCGAGCTTGACACTTACTCCATCGAATTTAGAAGCAGGCCTACCATCAAGTCTCAGGCGCTCGCTGATTTCGTCGCTGAGTGGACT
Source organism: Miscanthus floridulus (assembly GCF_019320115.1). NCBI lineage: Eukaryota > Viridiplantae > Streptophyta > Magnoliopsida > Poales > Poaceae > Miscanthus > Miscanthus floridulus. The sequence goes on from NC_089596.1 coordinate 16,669,467, forward strand.
GAGATCCAAGAGCCCATCGCCACTACTTGCCCCGAGCACTGGGTGATGTACTTTGATAGCCCCCTCAACATCAACGGTGCTGGTGTGGGCATTCTGTTCATTACGACGACCAAGGATAAGCTCCGATATGTTCTCCAAATACATTTTTCGGCCTCCAACAACGCCGCCGAATACAAAGCGTGTCTCCACGGACTCCGTATAGCCATTGAGCTCGGCGTCAAATGCCTCATGGTATACGGGGACTCCGCGCTGGTTATCAACCAGCTCAATAAAGACTGGTCCTGCTCCAGTGAAAAGATGGATGCATATTGCGCCAAAATCAGGAAGCTTGAGGGAAAATTCTACGGTATCGTGTACCACCACGTGGTACGACATCAAAATCAGCTCGCCGACCACCTATCCAAGTTAGGCTCCTCTCACACCATGATTCCACTGGGGGTCTTCATTCAAGATCTTTTGGCACCATCCATTAAGGAAGATAAGGAAGTTGAGGAAATTCCCCCCGCCGAGTAGCTGGTACTTACGGTACCTTCGTTGGCCACCGATTGGAGGGAACTATTCATCAAGTACCTCACCAGCGTCGAAGTACCCGCCGACAAGACTAAAACTAAATGCCTAATCCGTTGAAGCAAGCATTACATGCTGGTGGACGGCAACTTGATGAGGAAAAGTACCAAGGAAGGGATACTGTAGAAATGCATCACCCAAGAAGAGGGAGTGAAGCTACTTCTCGAAATTCACTCTAGTTCCTGCGGCAACCACGTGGCCTCGAGAAACCTGGTCGGTAAAGCTTTCCAAGCTGGTTTTTAGTGGCCCACGGCCATCTCCGACGCAGAAGACCTCGTCCGACGTTGTGAAGGGTGCCAATTTTTCACCAAGCAAATACATGTGCCGGCACAAGAACTGCAGACCATCCTAGCTTCCTGGCCTTTTGCATGCTGGGGACTGGACATGATCGGGCCTTTCAAGCCAGCGCCAGGTGGTTTTTGGTATATGTACGTCGCCATCGACAAGTTCTCCAAGTGGATCGAGTATAAACCGTTTGTCTTGGCCACTACAAAGAAAGCAGTCGAGCTCTTCAAAGATAGCATCCACAGATTCGGTCTCCCGAACAGCATCACCACCGACCTCAGAACCACATTCACTAGTAATCATTTTTGGGATTTTGGCGAAGACTGATGCATCTCCGTTAAATACGTCTCTGTTGCCCATCCCAGAGCCAACGACCAGGTCGAACGGGCGAACGGCATGAAAAGGAGGCTATATTAGAAAGAAGAAAAGCATCCAGGCAGATGGCTCAAAGAGCTACTAGCTGTGGTCTAGGGACTGTGCACTCAAGCTAGTCACAGCACCGGTGTGTCTCCATATTTCTTGGTCTACGGCTCAGAAGCTGTACTACCAGCGAACGTTGCCTTCCGAGCACCTAGGGTGGAAAATTATGATGAAGAGCAAGTCATAGCTGTTCGGACAGAGGACGTCGACAGGGCCAAGGAAGAACGCCTAATCACCTATGTCCGCACAGCCAAATACATAGAAGGCTTGCGGAGATACTACAACCGCAACATCAAAGGTCGTTCATTTGCTGTCGGCAACCTCGTTCTCCGTAGAAAGCAAAAAACCGAAGAGATGCACAAGCTCTCCTCCCCCTAGGAAGGGCCTTACGTCGTCAAAGAGGTTACCCGACCAGGGTCTTATCGGCTATGTGACTTGGACGGAATCAATATCCCCAACTCATGGCACATCGAGCACCTTATACGTTTCTATCCTTGAAACGCTCCAGATATGTATTCTCCACTCCATGATGAATAAAGTTTCGGTCACCATAATTTGTCTCCATTATTTCTCCATTACGATCTAATCTCCACTTACGGTCACCGAGCTCTAAGCTGCTCCTTAACGAACTCCAATATGTGATTGCCATAAACACTCCGCCACGTTTCTCCATATCTCCAACATGTGATCGCCATAAACAATCCGCCACGTTTCTCCATATCTCCAACATGTGATCGCCATAAACACTCCGCGCGCGTTTCTCCGTATCTTCAAAATATTTCGCCGACCACCGAGCAGCACATGTTCTGTTCTGTGCTCTATGGAGAAGACCCAGTCTCCGATCTCTCTCTACACGTGCTATGGGCTCCGCGCTCTGCGTTATAGGTGGTCGGCTATGATTCCTTGGTCACGCCTGTTCCTCCTACACGTGCACGGGCTCCACGCTCGACGTTATGGACTATGGGCTAGCCAAGGCCAAAGATTTTAGTAACAAACTAACTGCTCGGACGCTACTTATACTACGTATAATTGCGTTAGGGTTAATACTACAATGATTTTTTTCACCGCAATACTAGCAAACTGCATACACATGCACATGTCAACATTTATACATATACATAAATGTCTGTCTACGCCCTTGCACATTTTAACTACTCTATTTAGTTATTACAGCATGTTCTCCGAGCAGATTATCGGGCTTCACCATCATCGTCCGTCTCGCTGAACAGGTCAATGTCGCTGACCAGCTTCTTCGCCGCGTCTTCCACCTCATCCTCCAGCTGCTAGTGCTCTGCCTCGCCCATCCCTCTAGCGAATCTGGCCCCTATCGCCTGAAGGTCAACGGCTAGGCAGTGGGACCGGACCACCGCAAGGGCGTGAGTAACGACGGTAACAATGGCGTTGTGGTTGAATCTCTTGAAGTGCTCCCACGCCGCCTTGCACCTCTCGATGATGGTGTCCAAACACGGCGGCCTGCCGTTGGGCTGAGGAGCCACCACCAGGTCGACGCAGTCGAGCACCGGTTTTACTCCGGTGACTACGGTGTCGAATTTGTTCCTTTGGGTCCTAACCTCCTGCTCCAGCACATCAAACTGTGCCTTGACCCTCCGACAGTAGTCTGCAAGCATTACAAGGTTCCATCAAGCAAGGAAACTACTTCAACAGTAACTCTGACCAGGAAGTACTCACCCTTCAGCTCCTCGACCAATTTCTTCACTCGCCCTGACTCCTTTGTCTTCTCCTCTCGGAGTTGCTCGATGTTTTGGTGCAGCTGGCCGAGCTCTGCATCTTGCTCTACAAGCACAACGGTCGTCAGGAACAATAATACTTCAACAACACCAAGCAATTTTGCCAATTCGCCATACCTTCCTTCTGCTCAGAGACTTTCCACAGCTGCTCGGACTTGGTCTTCAACTGCTCGGAAGCACCCATCAGCTGCTCGAAGACAGTGGCCAGCTGCTCGGACTTGCCCCGCCGCTGCTCGGACTCGGTCGCCAGCTGCTCGGACAGGATGCCCTTCTGGTATTCCAGGTCTCGCGCGTTGGACTCAGCAAGGTCTCGCTCAAGCTGAGCTCGCTGGATGTTCTTCTCCATAAGGTTCATCGCCTCCTTGAGCTTTTCATTCTCCTCGGTGAGGGGCTCCATCATCTTGATCAGCTGGTGGCGCTGCTCGACAGTCCAAGTTATCCCCTACGCACAAGGATAATGACGAACTCCGATCTCCAACGTTAAAAATGAGCACTCTAGATGTAGTACTAGCCTTGATTTGTTTCATCACTCTGGCAAGGGCGGACTCCAGTCTCCTTAGCTCCCTGGTGGTGTCCTCCTCCTCAACAACCACCACCTCGTCGCCGTGTTTGTGGAGGATTTGGACAGCTTGGGGTTGAGATTCCTCACGTTCAATCTCTTCAACCTTGTCCTCCTCCGCCGCAGCTGGAGGCACCACTGGGGGGCTCCGTGGCTGGATAGTGTGTCTGACCACGCCCATTGACGCCTCAGGCACTGCAGGTTTCTCTGCTCCGACCTTCAGCACGGCATCGGCGACTCCAGCCTCTGCTCCCGAAGACCCGACGGCTTCCGCCGTTGCCCCGGGCACCGTCGCCGACCCATCCGCCATCGACGCTAATCTCTCGCAGCCACCAAGTCCATTAGCAGCGGCGGTTGACTCCTCCACCGGCTGCCGAGCACCCGGGAACTCCAGGATGGGAGCCACCGGCATTGCCTCTGCCCCGGGACCAGCCCTCGGCTGCTCATCAGTTTGGAAGGGCGGGGTTAGATCCTCCACATGCCTCGCGCTACATCAGACCAGCTTGTCAGTAGCCAAAAGAGATAAGGATATGACAACAAAATAACTCCAAGGCAAGGATACTTATGTGTCGGCATGCCGGTACACTTTTCTAAACCGATGCTGCCTAACAGAGCCCCCAGCCGCGGCCTTGGGGTCGATTCCTGCGCCTTGGGGTGGAGGTCTCATGGTCTCCGCCGTCGGCCTCTCCTCCGCTTGCCGCTCTAGGACTCCCCTTGCCTGCTGCTCGGGGACTCCCTTCGCCTGCTGTGCGGCGACTCCCATCGCCTGCTACTTGGGGACTCCCTCCCTTCGATTGCCCCTCCGTGTGCATGTTGTGCAGAGGCGCCTTAGTGCTCGGTGGAGGAGCCACTGGCACTTCATCATCATCCGACCACTCGGATATCGCGGCGCTTCGCGTCTGAGTGGTCCGGTCACCGCCAAGCGAGATGCCACCTGGCTTGACGGGAGCAGCACCCGCCGTCTTTCTCTTCTTCTGGGTTAGCTCGTCTATCGCTGCCCTCTTCCCCCGAACTTTCTCCGATATCGGGGATGGACTCTCTGTCCGACCAGCGTCCACGCCTCCAGACTCCGACAAGATGCTAATGGCTCCCTCCTCAGGCTGTGTTGGTGGCCGAGCATCTACTGCCTGCGGCCAATCGCCCCTCGGTACGCCCGAGAAGTACACCGCTCTTTCCTGCGAATGGATCTTTGCATAAGTGAATCAGTCCACTGCACGACAACGATAAAGGATAAAAAGCATCAGGAACATACAATAAAGATGTTTACCTGAGGAGACAGATTCTTACAGTGAAAGGGTCTCGTCTGCCCTGGCAAGTTGAATGAGGCAAGTGGTGCAAATAGCTCTGTTGCCCGCTCCTGCACAACGTCCCTCGACAACATCTCTGTCCTCTCCTGGGTGCCGTCGGTCTCCCCCTTGAACTCAAAGGCTACATGGGCCCTCTCCTTGTAGGGCTAGATGCGGCGCACTATGAAGCTCGTTGCCACCAGTCCACCATTGGTCTTCACGCCCTTTATTAAGCCAAGGAGCTCCCTTACCTGCTCCATATCAGCACTGCTTGGTTTCTCCGACCAGCTTTTCTGGCTCTTCGGGATGTGGTCGGCATCACAGCGGATGGCGGGGTGGCTCTGCTTCATGTAGAACTAATGGAAACGGGGATCCCGATCTTCCGTCAGGTGATGGTAACTATCACTACTACAAAACAAGGATATTGTATCACTTTCTTGTAACATATTCATCAATGTGTTCCAGTAAAATTTCATAGTAACACAAAATAGTGTGTTACAAACTTCGGTTGTAACACAAAACACTTTTTTTTATAAAAATGTGTTACGGGCAATAATTATAGTAACACAAAATTAATGTTACAAACAAAATGTTACAAAAGTGTACTATGTTGTAACACATAAATGGAACATATAAAATGTGTTACAATTATATACCTTATAGTAACACAAAATAATGTTACAGTCCAAGTGTTACAAAGAAACATATGCATGTGGACCTTCCTATTCATAGGCGACACGAACATCGCACCTAGCTAGCTGTCGTCAAGGCTGTTAGGCAATCACGTCGTGGTCATCACTGAGAACCAAGTAGCAATGAGTAAGGGAGTGTTTGGCAGGGCTCCTCCTGAGAGGCTTCTTCGGAGGAGTCGGAGCCATTTTGGAGGAGCTTCTATGACCATCAGAGGATATTTTCATTAATACAGTGATAATAGTTCTCCTGTCAATAATTCGTGACAAGACAACTCGTCACAACATATTGAATAGAATACTGCCATGTATATGGTGACATGGCACATATGACATGGCAAAGGACGTGGCGGGTGACGTGGCATTTAACATTTGGCCCATATAGCATGGGTTTTTTCTTTATTATTTTCATTTACAATCTACCCAATTGGCCCAAAATTTTTTTTGCCCCGGCTACAAATTAGCAACATTATAGTCCAGTCCCATATTGTGGGCTAACCCAATTCTTCCACGTATTTCATCAGTTTTTTAATAGACCACCTAGTTCTTCCACGCGTTGCGTTCTTATTAGTCTAGATTTCAACTTTTATTTTTTATTAGTCCACGTCATAATAAACTGCAATAACCCAATAAAAATCCGTACATATAATTCAAGTTTACAGGCACATAACCACTCAAGTTACGAACACATAATGAGATAATTTATCAAGTCACAACCATGACGAGCATCCTAGTACGAGTATAATCTTTTTTTTTGAACTGAGCATTTTATTACTCATCGACTCTGGCCAAATCGCTGGTTACCACACACTCAAACTCTTGAGGTACACCATCCCAAGTGTTACTAATGCCACTGGAAAACTTACACCCAGCAGCTGCTAAGGCATGAGCCACCCTATTACAGTCATGTTTGCACACACTAAGATTACATGATCTAAGCTCTGCGCTAATAAAAAATTTCATCTCCGTGACTAGACCCCCAACTGTGGACAGCCTGTAGTTGTCGCCTGAGAGAGCATCTCTGACAAGCATGGTGTCGGTCTCCACAATGATCTCCTGCAGTCCCATGCTGATTGCCACCTGAAGTCCTGCATAACAAGCCAACAGTTCTCTACAGTTACTAATTGGCAAATGCAAGATAAAACTTAACAGCAGTGACAAACCACGTCTGCACTTAGCTCTCTGAAGTTACTATAGTAGCTGCACAACAGCAGGTGCAGGAAGCTTTAGTGAACACTCCCTTTAACATTTGGTAGCAATGGAACTGAAGAATTACTCTAGAGAGTCTATAGCTCTTATGTCAGAAATATGGTAGTTCACATTTTTCAATTATATCTTAGCTCATGTTACGAGTATCATGTTGCATAAGTCATCCATCAACAACTAAGACATGTAAGAACAGAACCATTTAAAAAAAGAAGAAAATGCACACAGTTATTTAACTAGTTGCAAAACTGTAAACAAGCACAGCTGCTAAAGTTGCTAAGCAAGCATCAACATTCCAATAGAACACCTAGTCATTCATCCTCAATCCATTACGAGCACAACTCACCTCCAACAGAAATCGACCCATTTGATAGTAGCCAAGACCTGTCCAACATCTCATTCACCTCCTGTAGCAGCATCAAGCCATGAATCAGGAACTTCATTAAAAGTTAACCCCATAAAATTTCAGGGTCAAAGACTGAATTAGTGAAAATATGCAGCGTTAAACCAATGTTTTTTGGGATCACAAGTTCAATAGAAAGATTGAATTAGTGAAAACATGCAGCATTAATCCATGTGCTTGTGCAACAGTCTATCATGTTGTCAGCCAGTCTCTATTTATGCAAAACAGTGCCACACTCTTGAAGCACAAGTCAGCCATTAATAAACTAACAAAGCAGGCATGAGTGCCATAGCAATAGAAAATACAGCAGGTACTCAGTAGTTCTTAGTACACACAACAAAGCAGCATTTCTTTTCCCCATTAAGAGAGAGTTACAGATTAGTACAAAAACAATTAACTTGTGCTGCTGGACTACGTAAAGAAAACTGAACTTAGTAATAAATCAACTTAAGAATGTGTAGAGAACTAGCATGGCCAAGTAACAATTAACTTGTGGTTTCTTTATACATTTTCGTTATCGTATCATACAGGTATAACATATATTGTTACAATCATACCATTGACCACCCCAATAAAGATCACATATATAAATTATCATTATAGTAAAAATTCATTAAATATGAGAAGAACTTGTACAATTACACAATAAAGAAAAAGGAGAAACACAAACCATTGAAGAAATGAGCTTGCACAATAAAGAGTCAGGTACTGCACCTCATGAACTATGATTAGTCATTCAATCCATTGCCACTAGCATCCGCAGCATCACTAGCATCCACCGTGGTTCCCTCAATGTCTGTTCTAGCCCATTGATGTCTTACATTTGCATTATTGAACATATCTCCAAGGTGTGTGACATGGAATGGCTCATTTTCTACATCATCTTCCCATTCATCACAACCTGTGTCATATATATCTCTTGGTTTCATCTTCATGACTACAGACCACCCAGGGTTTTCTTTGTCTTTAGCATAAAACACCTGGTCAGCTTGGTTAGGAAAAATATACGGTTCATGAACAATCTTTTCTCCTGTATGTATCAGGTGTGAGAAATTAACAAGTGTGTAGCCATACTTGTCCTTCTTTATTCCTCTTTTAGAAACAACATCAACCCATTCACATTTGAAAAGTACCACTGAAAAATTCCCAGAATAGTTTAGCTCAATAATATCAATTATCCTCCCATAGTAAGTCACATCACCTAAAACTGGCCTGCCATCACTTGCACTGGCATAACTTGATGTTTTTGCAGTTAGCACTACACCACTATTTTGTGTCACCCTATCCAACCGTTTGGGCCTAAAACGGAAACCTCGACTGTTGAAAGCACGATACCTTTTTGCAGCATCAACTGGGCCACGAGCTAGCCATCTAATGTCATCTTAACACCATGAATGCCATTTTCCCTTTCTAACTGCATTATCTGTACAATTATACAAGTTTAGTCCTGCACGTTAGTGCTACATAAGCATTTTGAGTTAAGGTACTTACATGACCTCTAAACCATTGATGGAACTTCTCATTTTGGATTTTCTCAACATCTCTATGACTGGCTCTACGTCCAGTACCTTTTCCAATGATCTCTTCAGCATGAGCTCTACAATTTACATGTAAGAAAATTTATGGGAGGCAAAAAAATTAAATTTATGTTTATAGTTTTGAGATATTACCTAAGGTATGGATCGACATCGGAACAATTGAATAGCACATATCTATGTGCTTGCACTTTAGCCAAACCTCTCAGGACATAACTACTTGGCTTCCCAAGTGGTTTCCCAGATTTAGGAAAAAGAGTTGATGCATGTCTAGTAGAGCATCCAAGTGACTCCTCATTATCATCATTCCGCGAAAGCCTATTAGATAATGTCTGAAAACCATCAAGAAATGTTGAACAAAAGTGCATAGCCTCTTTTGCCAGAACTGATTCTGCAATGCAGCCCTCTGGACGAGCTTTATTTCTCACGTTTGACTTCAAATCACCAAGGTACCTACACAAACTAGTATAAATTAATAAAAACTATAATTTAGCATGCAAAGCGAAGGTACCAAACATGGCTCTTAATTTTTTATAAGAAAAACATACCTTTCCACAAAATACATTGATCGATAACATACAGGACCACCTATTTTTGCCTCTGTTGCTAAGTGAAGAACTAGATGCACCATGATAGTGAAAAACCCAGGAGGGAATATCATCTCCATCCGACATAACGTCATTATGATTCGGTCCTCTAACTTCTCAAGTTCATTCATGTGGAGAACTTTTGCATTCAGTTCTCTAAAATATCCACACAGATCAAATAAGATAGATGTAACTTCATCTGGGAGAAGACCTCTCAGAGCAAGTGGCATAAGTTGTTGCATTAGTATGTGGCAGTCATGACTTTTGAGGCCTGAAATTTTTGCTTGACCAACATTTACACATCTAGATATGTTACTAGAATAACCATCTGGAACTTTTATGTCACGAAGGACTTTACAGAATTGTTGCTTCTCCTCTTTAGACATGTTATACAAAGTAGGAGGCAAGTAATACTTACCATTAGCCTTTTTTTGTGGATGTAGATCTGGCCTGATGTTCATTTCTTGCAAGTCTTTCCTTGCCTGTAGATTGTCCTTTGATTTGGCATCCATTTCTAAAAGTGTCCCAAATATATTTTCACACACATTCTTCTCTATATGCATAAAGTCAAGATTGTGTCGTAGCAAATTATACTTCCAGTAAGACAAACAAAACATGCCACTAACACCCTTCCATGTTTTGGACTTCTCAAAGTCTTTAATTGATTTTATCCTTTCCAAAAGAGATACTCCAGAATAAGAAATAGGTCTCAACCGATGCTCTTCGGTTCCGTCAAATGAATTGGCATCATAACGAAACTCATGGCCAGTGGGTAGAAATCGTCGGTGTCCCATGAAACATTGCTTGAGGCCATGCTTCAAGCGTATTGAACTTGTTTCATCTTCACAGGACACACAACCCAATTGTCCCATAACACTGTACTGTGCCAGTATCCCTGTCCCAGGGTAGTCACTCACAGTATGCAATATTGTAGCATAAAGTTGAAATCTCTCATCTCGAGATGCATCATATGTAGACATACCAGTGTCAAACAACTCATTTAGCTCATCATAAACTGGCTGCATAAATGTATGGAAGTCCTTTCCAGGGTAACCAGGAATTATTAGAGTGAGCATAAGAGAAGAAGCTTTCATGCATAACCATGGTGGAAGGTTGTATGGTACTAATACAACTGGCCAACAACTATGGGTAGAATTACACTTCCCATATGGGTTAAAACCATCTGTTGCTATTCCAAACCTCATGTTTCGAGAATCTGATGCAATATGAGGGTGCTGGGAATCAGTGATTTTCCAAACCTCTGAATCAGCAGGATGGCGCAAAGCACCATCCTTTGTACGCTCCTCATCATGCCATCTAGTTAACTTGGCTGTTTCCTTGTTCAAGAAAAGCCTTTTAAGTCTAGGTTTGATTGGAAAGTAACGCAATACCTTATTTGGGGTTGCCTTTCTTCTTTCCTTTTTTGTTAATGATGTTTTATCTGGCTTATTTTTCCATCTTGAAGCTCCACATTTTGAACAGAAGCCATCATATTTCTTGTCTTTCCGATAGAGCTGACAATTATTTGGGCACACATGAATCTTCTCATATCTAAGACCAAGCTTCGCAATGGTCTTCCGAGCCTCCACAAATGTTCTAGGTATATTTGAACCATTTGGGAGAGCTAGCTGTAAAATTTGAAGTAGATCATTAATTGATTTATTGCTCCACTTGTTGGTCGACTTCACATGAAACAATAGGACTAGGAAAGAAAGTTTTGATAGCTCACATCCTTCCCATAAAGGTTCATCAGCAGCCCTAAGCAAATCAAAGAAATCTTGTGTTTCCACATCTGGTCCATCTTCAGATAAACCTGATGCGTGAGGTCCATTTGTGTGATGTTCATCGTCTATATATCCAAAGGCTTCTTGGACTACTTGGCGCATATTAGTGTTTAAACTTGGATGCGGTGACTCTGAATCTTTGTTAGCAGAGATATAAGATGATGTTTCCCCATGACAGCCCCATATAGTATATCCACGCAGCATTCCATCACACACTAAGTGCTCATACACTGTTTCTTGCATTTGTAACTTCCTATTGACACATTTGACACAGGGGCATTGAATCTTTGCATCAGACTTTTTCCCACTATAGGCAAACTTAAGAAAACCCTGTACCCCAGCTATGTACTCATCACTTGGTCTTTTGGATTGCAACAACCTCTTAATAGCACTTAAGTCCATTAATTCACTGAAATCAAGAGATACTATCACTGCATCAGTTATGTGGTACTTCAATAGCTGAGACAAAATGTTGGAAATACATACAAAGCTATGAATTATATAAAGTGGACTCAAACAGTTTGTTTCATCTCAACTATTTGTTTACTGAAGGTGAACTCAATGTGTACCGAAGAATCAATGAACAACAATGTACAGAACTGCACCTTAACCTAAAAAAATATGTACAGAACAACAATCGGTGCTAATATGGATTGTACTCAATGGGCTATCTTAAAAAAGAATTCAGCATTATATAAATGCCTTTCCAAACAAAAAAAAACAATGAAGCTCATGGTCTGTTTCCACTGTTAAGCTATTTCGTTTCACTGATAAGCTGCAACATACTACATCTCCAATGAACTGAACATGAAAAAAAATCATAGATCATGTGTTGTTGCACTGATAGTAATTTTTGCCAATGCCAATTAACATATAAAAAGTAAAAACATTTTGATTTTGGCCGCCTGCTTACCTAATTGTCGAACTGCGGCGGCTGAGCTCCCCCTGCTATCAATGTTTCGTAGAAGTGCTCTGTTTTCAATGCTAGAACACGATTTGCACTAAGCCATCTCTAATCTGCAAAACAAATTGCTAATCAAATATTTGCTTATACGACATGTCAATCGAGTTTCTCCCACATGGTGGCAACTACTAATCGCAAGAAAACAAAAAAAACTTTAGTGAATCGCTGTGATGATTAGTCGACAATACCCAATTCAATCACAAGTGGGGGAAGGGTGCTAAATAGAAACTTACGGATGGAGGGAGGAAGCTAGCATTTGTGTATGATTGTACGGTGTCCCCGGTTTTTATTTGTTCTGCTACACATTCTTCAACAATTCTTGCACATGTGCCAGAAGATATGCCTGATCGTTAATGTGAAGTACGCGATGGACAGCCCCTAACGGGCGTCACCATCCCCCAACTCATCCACCATAACTGCAGTACGCGATGGGCAGCCCCTGACGGGCGGTAGTGGACCGGCCGGCGGGGGATGACGTGCCCTCAACGGGCGCTGTTCAGGGGCGGAGGCCGGCTGATGGCTGCGGAAGCAGAAGGCCGGGGTCTCGGGGAGATCACAATGGAGACGGCTACAGGAACAAGGACGCGAGCGCTACGATCTGACCCGCACGGCGCGGGGCACCGGGAGCGTGACCAGCGCAGCCCCCGCCGCCTCAGTCTCTCCGATCGGCGACGGCGAGTTCGTAGGCTGGGGGGCGAAATGAATTTGGGGGGTTGGATCGGCTTCTAGTTCTAGGTGGACGGATCACGGATAGGTGGATTGAAAACACGTCGCATCGGTTTCTTTCCTTCGTCTCGGCGATTTGCTTCATCGACAAACGGCCTGCGGCACGGTGCCCTGCGGCACGGCGCCCTGATTGCGAGCAACAGAATGAGATAGAGAGAGAGAGAGAGAGAGGGCCAGGCAGGGCATCGGTGGGCACTTGGGCGGGTGATAGATCCATCACACTTTAGGGAGCACGTACCTGCATCTTGGCCTGAACACGCCGGAGAACAATGGTGACGGTGACGAGGCCGCGGATGCCGCCGCCGTCGATGCTCACAACGTGATGAGCCTGGCCTCCTATGGTGAAGATAATGCTGCGACCAGAGACGAACCGGCCAAGGAGATTGGGTATGACCGAGAGTGGCAACTGTTAGGGCGGTAGATGGATTCGTGAGAGGGAAAATTTAGTGGGAAATATTTTCAGTCAATATTTTAGGAGGAAAGCTAAGCTTCCACGCCTCTTGATTCTGGATTTCTGGTGCTTATCCGTGCGCACGAAGTTGAAACACGTACATATAAAAAAAATAAAAAACGTACATATCAAATTAGTTTGGCCTACAAAAATATGCAAGTTAAATCCAAGAGTGTCTACACATTCTAGCACAATTTTAAGAAAAATAAATTCATTTAATAGATTCATCTGAATCAATTTTCCATTATTTTACATATCCGATTCAGTATCAGTAGTAAAAAAATTGATGGACATCCCATACAAATCCTTATATATCTAAAAACATATAGTTTTCAAATAAAATATCTAAAAAATATATACTACTAGATTTCGCTATCTAAAAGTTACTTTATGAGTAATGACTATGTATATCGGTTTTGTGATAATATTAATAATATGTACGAATTTAGTCTATTTTAAAGCAATGACTAATATTAATTTTAATATTAACATTAATACATAAATGAAATTTATTTTTATATAACTAATCACATCAATTTAATGTGGCCAATTATATTACTTTTTTCACGCAATATTGTCAAGTAAAAGAGGAGAGATTCACGGGATATTTGAGATGGGGAGGAGGAGGGAGAGGGGGAGGGGTGGCTGACCTTGGGGGCAATGTTGAGCTGGTAGACAAGGCCAACCTTCTTTGTGAGATCCTTGCCGGTGTCGGTGGCCATGTGGAGGCGCATCTGCTCTAGGAGCGTAATTGATTGGTGAAGAGACTCGGCACGGAAGGCGGCGGGATGGGTGAGGACGCCGCTCGTGGATGGGATTGGGTGCGGGGAAGCTGGAGCACCGCACGCATCACCTTCTACACATTGTTCGCGGAGATGAGCGAGTAGGGCGGCCGCGTGGAGGTTGCGGCGCCCCCGGCAATGTCGGTTCCGGCGTTGGGGTCCCCCTCCACCTCCGCCACCGCGGTGGCGCCCTCTGAGGCCGCGACCCTGCCATCTGCAGCGGTGGCGCACCGCGCGCGGAACGATGCCCGAGCCACGAATCGGGTGGGGAGGAAGGGCACGGAGTGGGCGTTGGAGCGGAAGGATCAACGGAAGAACGCGAAGCGCGGGGTGGGGCGTTGCATCGGCGGAAGGCGTGGGGCGGTGGGAGGCAGACCGATGGAGCTGAGGGATGGCTCGGAGGGGCGGACGGAAATCGGACAGAGCGAGGGCCATGGAGCGAGCAGCTTTGGTGTAGCACCCGGGATGCATGGGAGCAAGCGGCTTTGATTAATTATATAAAAATAAATTTCATTTATGTATTAATGTTAATATTAAAATTAATATTAGTCATTGCTTTAAAATAGACTAAATTGGTACCTATTATTAATATTATCACAAAACCGATATACGTAGTCATTACTCATAAAGTAATTTTTAGATAGCGAAATCTAGTAGTATATATTTTTTAGATATTTTATTTGAAAACTATATGTTTTTTAGATATATAAGGATTTGTATGGGATGTCCATCAATTTTTTTACTACTGATACTGAATCGGATATGTAAAATAATGGAAAATTGATTCAGATGAATCTATTAAATGAATTTATTTTTCTTAAAATTGTGCTAGAATGTGTAGACACTCTTGGATTTAACTTGCATATTTTCGTAGGCCAAACTAATTTGATCTGTACGTTTTTTAATTTTTTTATATGTACGTGTTTCAACTTCGTGCGCATGGATAAACACCAGAAGTCCAGAATCAAGAGGCGTGGAAGCTTAGCTTTCCTCCTAAAATATTGACTGAAAATATTTCCCACTACATTTTCCCTCTCACGAATCCATCTACCGCCCTAACAGTTGCCACTCTCGGTCATATCCAATCTCCTTGGCCGGTTCGTCTCTGGTCGCAGCATTATCTTCACCATAGGAGGCCAGGCTCATCACATTGTGAGCATCGACGGCGGCGGCATCCGCGGCCTCGTCCCTGTCACCATTGTTCTCCGGCTTGTTCAGGCCAAGATGCAGGTACGTGCTCCCTAAAGTGTGATGGATCTGTCACCCGCCCAATTGCCCACCGATGCCCTGCCCTGGCCCTCTCTCTCTCTATATATATCTCGTTCTGTTGCTCGCAATCAGGGCGCCATGCCGCAGGCCGTTTGTCGATGAAGCAAATCACCGAGACGAAGGAAAGAAACCGATGCGACGCGTTTTCAATCCACCTGTCCGTGATCCGTCCACCTAGAACTAGAAGCCGATCCAACCCCCCAAATTCATTTCGCTCCCCAGCCTACGAACTTGCCATCACCGATCGGAGAGACCGAGGCGGCGGGGGCTGCGCTGGTCACGCTCCCGGTGCCCCACGCCGTACGGGGTCAGATCATAGCGCTCACATCCTTGTTCCTGCAGCCGTCTCCATTGTGATCTCCCCGAGACCCCGGCCTTCTGCTTCCGCAGCCATCAGCCGGCCTCCGCCCCTAAACAGCGCCCGTTGAGGGCACATCATCCCCTGCCGGCCGGTCCACTACCGCCCATCAGGGGCTGCCCATCGCGTAATGCAGTTATGGTGGATGAGTTGGGGGATGGTGACGCCCGTTAGGGGCTGCCCATCGCGTACTTCACATTAACGATCAGGCATATCTTCTGGCACATGTGCAAGAATTGTTGAAGAATGTGTAGCAGAACAAATAAAAAACCAGGGACACCGTACAATCATACACAATGCTAGCTTCCTCCCTCCATTCGTAAGTTTCTATTTAGCATCCTTCCCCCACTTGTGATTGAATTGGGTATTGTCGACTAATCATCACAGCGATTCACTAAAGTTTTTTTGTTTTCTTGCGATTAGTAGTTGCCAGTTTGCCACCATGTGGGAGAAACTCGATTGACATGTCGTATAAGCAAATATTTGATTAGCAATTTGTTTTGCATATTAGAGATGGCTTAGTGCAAATCGTGTTCTAGCATTGAAAATAGAGCACTTCTACGAAACATTGATAGCAGGAGGAGCTCAGCCGCTGCAGTTCGACAATTAGGTAAGCAAGCAGGTAGCGGTGCGTCGGCAACTTATGCAGTTGCAACTTTCATTGGCTCGCACAGGCAAACGCAAAGTAGATAGCATTTGGTTACTCAGGTTACAGACGCTCCGAGCAGCAGTTCAGTATGTGAGACTCTAACTTGGTCTGCGTGCATATGGCATTATGGCTTAGTGTAATACTTGGACGAGGATACTTTACACAAGAAATACTTACTGCTCGATTGCTTCACTAGTGTGGCTGATTAGTTGAAATACTTAGATGTGAATTATCCTATTCTTTATTCTTATTTATCCTATTTAATGTAAAGAACCTTTTGGACTATTTTTGTTCGTATATATGTGTCATGCTCTAGACCATCCTATCTGAACCATAGCACTTTACTTGTTCTCGAGCTCCAAGTTCAAATAACATTACAAATATGCACTTTAGTCAAATTGTTACTATTCGGTTATACTTGATTCTTATTTGTGAATTATCCTATGCTTTATTCTTATTTTCCTATTGGTGCTATATTTTATTTAGATTGTGCTACCATGGCGGTGGATAATTGGACCATAAATCTGGAATGCGATGGGAAAGCTGAAGGACATAAACATGTGCAAATGGAAATGGATAGAGATGAGATATGCTTTTTCAACTTGATTGATCTGATCGAGGGTTCTGGGTACACATCAGTTGACTATTTATACTACAAGAAAAAAGATAGCTTGGTTGTAATACAACAAGATTCTGATGTGATGGAAATGCTCAACGAGTGTGAGAGCGAAAAGACGGTTAATTTGTTTGTGACAAGGCAAAGACTGGCCACTTTAGCGCCTACCAAGTCCAACAAAGAACCATCCAAATCTAAACGAAAAAAATAAAGGTATTAGAATGAACATATAATTTACTTTTCTATGTATATTTGATTATTCAAGGACAACTATTCCAAGTCATGTTAGTTATCAATGATTTATTTTCATCCAAGATTAGCATATCCAACCCCACCGTGGTATGTGACTTAATAAATACAATCTTGATAGTCTAATACAAATATCTAGTTGTTTAATAAAAAGATTACATATTATTTATTATATTTACTATAAACACGTGTTCATGTCCCCAACATTTGTTTAGCAGGAAGAGGAGGTACAAAGAAAAAGAAAGGATTAAATGTAATGCATACTGAAGCACTATATGCTAACGAGGTTGAGCAGCATGATGATGAGAACCAGAACACATCAGGTACAAATGTAGTTAGATCAATCTCATTCATATGGACTGCATCTTAACCAATTACTATCACTATCATTATGTTTTTAATAGGTGATGGCGATGAAGTACCTCGTAAACGAAAGGGGACCGTTTTAACACATGTTTGGGATCTATTTGGAGGAGATCGGATAGTAGTAAGATGTAATATGCTTGGACAACCCATTGGAAAAGAAGGTGGCCTTTTAGGACAATTTTTGGGCACCATAGCAAGAAATGGTGGTTATTGTCCTGTTGGTGCCAAAGATTGGAGAGAAGTTAAGAAAAACAATGCAGAAACCATAATTCAATTCATCCAGGTTAGCTAAATTTACAAGACATAATGTTTTTTATAAGATTAAGTATATATATGCTTGTTATCATGTCATGAAGTCAAATTCATTCATTAGTGACTTTCTTATTTTAGACAAAGTTCTTATATCCTCATTCATGTGAGAAATGGATATTGAAATCAATTGGAAGAGATTGGAGGAAATACAAGGCAACATTAAAAAAGTCACTATTTAATCCAAAGAAGAAAAAGTCTGTTTTGAACAAGCGTTGTCCAGATGATATCGATGAAGATCAATGGAAGGCCCTAGTAAAATATTGGAAGTCCAGCGAAGGACAAGTAAGGCACCATTATTGACGCTATTTGGCTTTTTTACTATCACCACCTATACCATTATTGATTTTTATATGTATAATGGTTCATTATCTATTAATTTACCTTTTCTTGTAGACCCTAAGTGAGAAGAACAAAATAAGTTGTGAAATGAAGAAGACAACACATATAGCCGGTACAAAGAGTTATGCTCGTTGGTCTGAGGACATGGTGAGTCATCTTCTGTTTAAAAAAATTATATATGATTCTTCTTACTTTTCTTTTACTGCTATTTTTTCAGAGGCAAACTGATCCTGAAAAAAAACAGCCACATAGAGCAAAGGTTTACCTCGCAACTCACAGGAAAAGGGGAAAAGGGATAAATGAACCAGTGGTATGCTACATGCACATGAGAATTTTTGCAAATATAAAATTATTTCTGTTTTCTAATGTGCGGATTTCTTGCTTGTAGATTGAACTGGAAAATCTCCTAGACACACAACCAGAGTTAGCACAAAATAGTGAGGGAGGAGTTGCATGGGAAGGTGATGCATTACATCGGGTGTTGGAAGAAGAGAAAGCTGGACAAGTGCACGGCATGGGATTGCTTCCAGTTCCTAAACAAGTTTATGGTCGAAGAACACACCATTTTAAGGACATTAATATAGTTTCACTAGATGGCTCATCATCTGATGTAGAGACTCACATGTTGGAGGAAATAAGGCAACTCAAAGAGCATTCTAGAATGCAAGACAAAGTTATTGAAGAACTAAAAAACAATCAAAGGCACCATGAGAACCAAGAAGCAACAATGGTAACAATGTACATTTTAATTTATAACTTCATATTGAAATGTGTTACTCAAACTTTATTTCTTTTCTAGGGAAATTGTGCTAGGAGTGATCATAACAATTCTCAGAATCAAGCGGTGCTTTCTAAAAGAAAGGTATTTGCTCTATTTTCCATGTTTTCACCTAATTTAGTCTTTTGGCTTTAATATTGTTTCAATTTTTTAGAGAGTTCACTGTGTTGCACCCAACCAGAATGATGGATTCCTTGAACACAGGGATGAATTGGTAAAGTCACTTTCTTATGAATTTAATACTATTTTATTCACAAAGGATTTTTTTTATATCAACTCATGCTACTGTCTTTTTTCTCTTTACTAGAATAAAGAAACATGTGAGTCTGAATATAGTGATGATGACAGTCTACTTTTATCCACCACAACTAAAACAACAAAGAAACAAAAGGTATCTATGAACCACACTTTGCTGTATTTATAGAGGAATTTTTGTCTTAATATTTCATACTTCATTTTATATGTGTAAGGGTCATCATGGAGGGCCTGGAGAGACTATGACCATTGCACACCAAGAGGTGGCTCATGACAAGGTTACATGCAACAAGCGTCAAGCACCTAAACAACTTACTGTAATGAAGGTAGATGAACATAATACACTTGTTCTAATTGCATGATCTTGATGTACAACAAAGGTTGTTGGTCACTAAGAGATTATGTCAAATTAATGTAGGTTGGGTCCATGGTGCTACTAATGACTTCAAAATATCCTAATAAGGCTAATGTGGCCTATGCAACTCTCTTGAGCACTGATCCAGAAGCTATTGTTGGTGGAGTTAAGACAGGAAGTCAATTCTACAAAGTGCGTATCGATCATGCTATAGCAAAAGATGAGCCATTAGTGAGGCCTAGGCCTGGGTGCAACAATATTGGTGATGCTCAAGCCAAAGGAGTCTCAATTGCTTGGCCTTCGATGTTTGTATGTTCAAACTAGCTTTCTTAACTTACATCATTGTACATATGTGGCCTAATTTGTAATCTTACAACTTACATTTTCTTTGCAGGTTCAAATGATTAATGGTTGAATTCCTACATCGATGTGTACAAAGAATAATGGAAGAAGAAGCAATGGACTTTATGAATCCTAGCTAGTTCTTGAATTTTTCTTTCTAGTATGGACTATGTTTGTTTGCTCTCTAGAGCCATATCGTTATGTACAAATACTATGATTTAATCTGAACAAGCACTGTGTTTGAAATCATCCTACTATATGTGGATCTTGTTATGATTATTGAAATTTGTGGTTTATGTGATTTTGCAATGTGTCATGTTTGTGTGATTCTATAATAATCTGTGTGCCACATATATAGGTGAAACAAATATTTGTTTCCTAATCTGAAAATGTTACAATAGATATAAACAAGTGTTACGAACCATGTGTTCCTTTGTTCCATACTGTGCTCTACCATAATGTAGAAGTGTTACTAGAACTAAAAA
The DNA here is from genome assembly GCF_019320115.1 of Miscanthus floridulus. NCBI lineage: Eukaryota > Viridiplantae > Streptophyta > Magnoliopsida > Poales > Poaceae > Miscanthus > Miscanthus floridulus. The sequence continues at coordinate 16,689,832 of NC_089596.1, forward strand.
AAGTGTTACATCAGACAATCACTATAACACTAGGCAAATGTTCCCATAGATAAATAAATGTGTTACAAACTATGTATTCCACCATAATGTGAAGTGTCACTAGAGAAAAAAAAGTGATACAACAAAAATCATTGTAACACTAGACAAATGTTCCTATAGACAAGTAGATGTGTTACAATAAACCAGTCTATAGTAACATGGCCAATTGGAATACAACAAAAAATGTGTTACTAAGAGAGCTAGTAACACTTTTTCCAACCTACAGTAACACAAGTTGGTGTTACTGTATCCCTGTGCTGTTGTAGTGTATCGCTGTGGCGGAGAATGACACACCGATCTGGCTTCAGATCGAAAGATCGAACCCTGCAATCTTAGCACCACAGCTCCTCTAGTTATCAACCAAGTCACGGACCAGGTTGACCTCGCCAAGAAGGCTAATCCCTGCCTGTGCAACGAAGAACACAAGCAAGAACAAGAAAGAATGCAACCAAATTGCAGATGAATGATTAAACTCACGAAGTTGGGGTCTCACAAACCGATGAACGGCGAAACTGTTCTTGACAGATTAATCTAAGCAAAACCCAAAACCTAATGACAGCGGTGGCATATGATTATAAAGGTCTTAGGGTCATCGCCTACCCTGGATGCGCCCCCTAATGGGCCCAAACACGATACACGGTCCAACGGACCAAAAGAAGGTGTCGCAACACCCTGACAGACTCTAGACACTTACTTGTTTTGACGATTCCCATTGATTCCGAAGAGCTTTTGACGTGAAACCACTTGGATTGGCTTCCTTATCAAATTATCTTTGCATCCATATGTGGATCATCGAAAATGGAGTCCGGATACGTCCTGGGTGACTAGTTTAAGGAAGACTGGTCCTGGAGGCCGAGACAGACTCGAATTCTTGTTGGACTGGGCCTCCGGCTTGTGTTGGACATCCTTGCTGGTCATCATCACCTCCTACACATCCTCTTAGTCCCTCTTGACCCTCTCCAATGTTCCTAAGCAAGATAACATCATTAGGTAGTAGTCTATTCTCAAAAGTATGAAAATGATCGCTTAAGAACGAGCTCACCTCTAAATTGAGTTGACGCATTCGAGCCCGGGTCATTGGACCTTGCATGACGGTTGGAGGATCAGCTGGTACATCTGAAGGAGTGATGTCCTCATCATCCTCCCCCTCTTAAATTGGAGTCGTCCTTGACTCAAGCTCATCTTCTTCTCCCAAATAAGGTTTCAAATCTGCAATGTTAAATGTGGGACTAACCCCGAACTCGGGTGGCAACTCAAGTTTGTATGCATTATCATTTATTTTCTCAATAATCTTATAAGGACTAGTTGCTCTTGGCATTAATTTAGACTGACGTAGCTCAGGAAATCTATCTTTTCTCAAATGTAACCAAACCAAATCACCCGGTTCAAGTTTAATCTCTTTTCTACCTTTACTACCAGCTAGTCTATACTTTTCATTCATTCTTTCAATATTTACTTTAGTTGTTTCATGCAACTTACGAATAAAATCAGCACGCTCTCTAGCATCACTATGTATTCTCTCAGTGGTAGGTAAAGGCAAAAGATCAATAGGAGCATGGGGGTTAAAACCATACACTACCTAAAAAGGACTAACCTTGGTGGTTGAATGTTCCGCTCTGTTATATGCAAACTCCACATGTGGCAAACACTCTTCCCACATCTTCAAATTGCGCTTCAAAATTGCTCTCAACATAGTAGATAATGTTCTATTCACAACCTCAGTTTGCCCATCAGTTTGGGGATGACATGTTGTAGAAAACAACAGTTTGGTCCCCAATTTATTCCACAACGTGCGCAAAAAATGACTCAAGAATTTTGCATCGTGATCTGAAACAATAGTAGAAGGCATACCATGCAAGCGAACAATTTCTTGAAAGAAAAGGTCAGCAATATGAATAGCATCATCGCTCTTATGACAAGGAATAAAATGTGCCATCTTAGAAAAACGATCAACCACCACAAAAATACTATCCCTCCCCCTCTTAGTCCTTGGCAATCCCAACACAAAATCCATAGATATATCTGCCCAAGGAGTAGAAGGAATAGGAAGAGGCATATACAAACCATGTGGGTTCAACCGCGACTTAGCTTTTTGACATGTGGCACACCGAGCCACGTACTGCTCTACATCTCGCCTCATCCTTGGCCAAAAGAAGTGTGTGGACAGCACCTCCTCCGTCTTCTTGGCACCAAAATGTCCCATCAATCCGCCTCCATGTGCCTCCTGCAACAACAAAAGAAGAATGGAACCAACTGGAATGCATAGGCGGTTAGCTCTAAATAAAAACCCATCGCTGATCATAAACTTATTCCATGTGCGTCCCTCTCTACAATTAAGCAACACATCCTTAAAATCAAGATCAAGCGCATATTGTTCTTTAATGGATTGAAGACCAAAAATCTGGCAATCAAGTTGGGACAGCAATGTATATCTTCTAGACAAAGCATCAACAATCACATTATCCTTCCCTTTCTTGTGTTTGATAATATAAGGAAAAGATTCAATAAATTCAACCCATTTAGCATGCCTACGATTCAGATTATTTTGAGAACGAAGGTACTTAAGCGATTCATGATCAGAATGAATAACAAATTCTTTAGGCCACAAATAATGACGCCACGTCTCTAAAGAACGAACAAGTGCATACAATTCTTTATCATACGTGGAATAATTAAGAATAGGACCATGCAATTTTTCACTAAAGTAAGCAACTGGTTTACCATCTTGCATCAAAACACCACCAATGCCAACTCCACTAGCATCACATTCTAGCTCAAAAGTCTTAAAAAAGTTTGGAAGTTGCAGCAATGGTGCGTGTGTAAGCTTGTCCTTCAAAGTGTCAAAGTACTCCTCATGTGCCTTTCCCCAATGGAACACCACTCCTTTCTTCGTGAACTCATACAACGGGGCAGCAATGGTGCTGAAATCTTTGACGAAGCGGCGGTAGAATCCTGCAAGACCAAGAAAACTCCTCACCTGTGTGACAGTTTGGGGAACCGACCAGCTCTTTATGGCTTCAATTTTCATCTCGTCCACCTCAATTCCCTGTGGAGTTACAACATAGCCAAGAAAAGAAACTCGATCCGTGCAAAAGATGCACTTCTCAAGGTTGCCAAATAGACGTGCATCATGTAAAGCATTAAAAACAGCACGTAAGTGATCCATATGTTCATTAAAAGACTTGCTGTAAATCAATATATCATCAAAGTAAACTACCACAAAATGTCCAATAAAAGCTCTTAAAACCTCATTCATTAAGCGCATGAAAGTGCTAGGTGCATTTGTCAAACCAAAAGGCATTACTAACCACTCATACAACCCGAATTTGGTTTTAAACGCAGTTTTCCATTTATCTCCAAGTTTCATTCTAATTTGGTGGTAGCCACTTCGCAAGTCAATCTTAGTGAAAATTATAGAACCACACAACTCATCTAACATGTTGTCTAGCCTAGGAATAGGATGACGATACCGAATGGTAATATTATTGATGGCTCTACAATCAACACACATACGCCAAGTTCCATCTTTCTTAGGAACCAAAAGTATAGGAACGGCACAAGGACTAAGGCTTTCACGTACATACCCGCGGTCCAAAAGATCTTGGACTTGTCGCTGAATTTCCTTAGTCTCCTCAGGATTGGTTCGATAAGCAGCACGGTTGGGCATGGTTGCTCCCGGAATCAAATCGATTTGATGCTCTATCCCTCTCATAGGTGGCAGCCCCGGGGGTATCTTAGCTGGAAAAATGTCCTCATACTCCTGCAAAAGGTTAGTGACAGCAGGAGGTACTGAGCTAACAATATCATCAAGCGAAAACATAGCTCGTTTGCATACCAAAGCATAGCAAATATCATCATCAGAAATTTCAGCAAAGTCACATTTTGTTGCAAGCATAACACCACCCTTCAATTTAATCCCCTCAACCTTAGAAATAGATGTAGACTTATCCTTTTTAGGTGGGAAAATAGAGTTAGCAACTTGCTGATTTTCAGATTGAACATCATTGAAACTAGCAGCGCGTTCTCTATCAGCTTGTATAATTTGAGCAGGGGTCAAAGGTACCAAAGTAATTTTCTTTCCTTTATGCACAAGAGTGTATTTATTACTTCTACCATGGTGTGTAGCATCATTATCATGTTCCCAAGGATGACCCAATAAGAGTGAACAAGCTTGCATAGGTACCACATCACAATCAACAGAATCAGCATAAGAACCAATGGAAAATGAAACTCTGCAAGTTTGTGTTACCTTTGCTTTACCAGAATCATTTAGCCACTGAATATGGTATGGATGTGGGTGTGGGCGTGTGGTCAAGCCAAGCTTCTTGACCAAATCAGAACTCACCAAATTGTTGTAGCTACCTCCATCAATAATGTCACGCGCTCGACAGTCGCTGATGACGAAGAAAATCTGGAACTAGTTATGGCGTAGTAGCTTCTCAGGTTGCTGGACTTGTGAGCTGAGCACCCACTGTACAATAATGCTCCTATAGGACGCCGTGTCCTCATCACCAAGGACTTCGCCGTCCTCCTCATCTGCATCTTGGTCTTCTTCATCCTCAATGTCAGAGGTGCTGATGTAACCATCTTCTGTAGCAATATATGCCCACTGACTTGAGCAGTCCTTCTGCACATGGCCAATGCCATGGCAGCGGTGGCACTGAATACCCGAAGTGCGTCCCATCGATGCAACGGATGAGGAACTCTTGGTAGGCACCTGCAAAGAATTTTTACCTGAATCTGAAGGTCGTGCGGGAGGTGCCTTAGGTGTAGCGGAAACTCCAGAGGCTGTTGGTCGCTTGCTCGCTGGTGGAGGCGTCCGAAAAGTGGTTGGCTTGGTCAGCCCCGAAGATGGTGCCGAGCGTGGCGTGTATGTCCTGGTGCTGACCTTGCTCTTGCCCTGCTGTTCACGCCCCTACAATTCCTTTTCTGCAAGCATAGCAAACTGAAACAACTGATTGACAGTGTTAAATTCTTTATAATCAACAATGTCCTGAATCTCACGCCTCAAACCCGAATAAAACGACAAATGGCATCTTCGTTTCCCTCCACAACACTACAGCGCATCAATCCCTTTTGGAGCTCACCATAGTAATCCTGTACAGATTTATCTCCTTGTTCTAAACGCATCAATTTCTTACGCAAGTCTCTATGATAAGGAGGAACAAAACGACCACGCATAGCTACCTTAAGTTCTTCCCATGTACCAGGTAAAGCATCCTGTGTAGCTAGCCCATTCTACCAAATAATGGCAAAATCCTTAAACTCACAAGTAGCTTGTCTAACTCTATGCTGCTCAGGTACAAGGTGGGCACTAAACTTTTGTTCTACCGTCATCTCCCAATCAAGATACCCCTCAGCATCATAATGACCCGAAAAAGATGGTATTGTGAACTTAATTTTAGCATAAGGATCATCGGGCACACGGTGATTATTACCTTGACGGTGGTGGTGGTGGACACCACCCATACCTGTCGTGTTGCGACGAAGACGTTGTCGTAATCTCTCTTGTCGGACAGCTACTCGACCTATGTTCCCGTTGGCATCATACACCGTGTCTTGACCATCGGTGTTGCTGCCGGAGACATCGTTGTTGCCCGCCACAAAGGTTTCCAACTCAGTAACCTTGTCGGTCAGCGTGGAAATTCGCTTGTCCAATCTCTCCATGCTATTGCCAATGTTGAGCTCAATGAGTGCGTCAGTGACGGCCTTCCTGACGGCCTCATTCATCCTTTTTTGGGCATCCTCTACAACAGCTTGTAGTTGCTCTTGACTGACACACTCATTGAAACCCTTAGGATTGTTATCTCCAGTCTGTTCACCTCCTGCCATTGTAAACACAAAAACAGGAACAAACAATGAAAGTTATCCCTACCAAATGACTACGTGGTTGCAGTGGTGTCACTTTTCACAGCAAGTGGAAGCACCTTACCAAGCTCTTACAAAGTTCTTACAAACGCAAGAAGTGGGCGGTACAACTGGCGGCTAGTTCATGATACCTGTGAGGCAGTGGTAACGAGATTGCAAGGCCCTTTTTCTGTACTGATCTGAAAAATTTGTGGAGCTTGGAAGGTAAACAAAGAGTAATATGTATATCTGGCACACAAGTCAGTAACAGAAAGTAATGCTGAATTATAGTCCAAAGTACTTGTTCTCGTTGCTGGTCTAAAGTGTTGCAAGTACCAGGTGTGTGACAAAAGTACGGTGGATAGCAAGGTGGTAGATATGAGAAAAACAAGTATGGTGGATGGAAACAGCAACACAAACAAGGAACCAAACAGCACATGCTAACACAGCTCACTTTGGTCTTTTCTATGTGCTCCTCTAGATATTGTTCCTCTTTTGCCCCTCTCTTTTTTTCTATTTTTTGGGTTGTCATTGTTTTTTTGGGAAATTTTGACTTTTTTATTTTATTTTTTTGATATTTTTCCTTTACTTAGGAGCACAAAAGAAGTAACCATAGAAAATATGAGCTCAAACAAGTGTAAGACGTGGCCTGTGAAATTTTCAGAAATCTGGATCAAAATCGACAAAAACCTTGTGACCACGAAATGAGGATCTTGTGACCACTTTTTGACCAATCTAAAAATTCCGAACCTCGACAACGCGGGGGATGGATGGATCCGAAATTTTTTTTTGATCGATTTGCATATATGGAACGTCGAAAACAGAGTTCGTATGCGAAAACTAGACCAATTTTAAGAATTGGCTCCGAATTAGAGGACAAAACAGGGACAATGTGTGCAAAATTGGTCACAACATCCAAGATTTGATGGAAACGATGGGGGAAAACACACGAACTGGACTCTAACACGACCTAACCAGCAACAAGACCTCGACCAGGACATAAACTCAACATGACGAACTCTGAAACTAAAATATGCAAAGGCTATGGCGCGGAAGGTTCTAGGACAGGAAAAACGAGTATGGCACTGGACTATGGGACGAATGCGAAACACTCAAAACTAGGGAATAAAAGTGAACCTGACGGTATACCTTAGCTCTGATTACCACTTAATGGAAATGAGGATCCCGATCTTTCGTCAGGTGATGGTAACTATCGCTGTGGTGGAGAATGACACACCGATCCGGCTTCAGATCGTAAGATCGAACCCTACAATCTTAGCACCACAGCTCCTCTGGTTATCAACCAAGTCACGGACCAGGTTGACCTCGCCAAGAAGGCTAATCCCTGCCTGCGCAACGAAGAACACAAGCAAGAACAAGAAAGAATGCAACCAAATTGCAGATGAATTATTAAACTCACAAAGTTGGGGTCTCACAAACCGATGAACGGCGAAACTGTTCTTGACAGATTAATCTAAGCAAAACCCAAAACCTAATGACGTCGGCGGCATATGATTATAAAGGTCTTAGGGTCGTCGCCTACCCTGGACGCGCCCCCTAATGGGCCCAAACACGATACACGGTCCAACGGACCAAAAGAAGGTGTCGCAGCACCCTGATAGACTCTGGACACTTACTTGTTTTGACGATTCCCGTTGATTTCGAAGATCTTTTGACGTGAAACCACTTGGATTGGCTTCCTTATTAAAAGTTTCTTTCCATCCATATGTGGATCATCGAAAACAGAGTCCGGATGCGTCCTGGGTGACTAGTTTAAGGCAGACTGGTCCTAGAGGCCGAGACAGACTCAAATTCTTGTTGGACTGGGCCTCCAGCTTGTGTTGGACGTCCTTGCTGGTCATCATCACCTCCTCCACGTCCTCTTAGTCCCTCTTGACCCTCTCCAATGTTCCTAAGCAAGATAACATCATTAGGTAGTAGTCTATTCTCAAAAGTATGAAAAGGATGGCTTAAGAATGAGCTCACCTCTAAATTGAGTTGACGCATTCGAGCTCGGGTCATTGGACCTTGCATGACGGTTGGAGGATCAGCTGGTACATCTGAAGGAGTGATGTCCTCATCAAGAACCACCTGGCATTCCACCCCTTCAACGACGTATTCAACGACACATTAAGGTACTCGCCCGCCATTCGATCGCGCAGCTGAAGATACATGCCGCCGACCACCTTGGAACCACCGCCGCCCTTCTTCTTCAGCCAGAATAGGTGATGGAAGAGGTTGAAGTGGGGAAGAATTCTGAGATACGCCTCACAAAAATGGATGAAGATAGATATGTGCAATATGGTGTTTGGGTGGAGGTTGCACAGACTGACTCTCCAGAACTCCAACAAATCCCTCAAAAATGGATGAACAGGAAAAACTAATCCGCGCCAAAAGTAGTCCTCACACACTATAGCTTCATCGGTATGAGGCATTGGGAAGGGCTCACCGAGGCCGGCCTCCATCCGGCGGTGATGCGATCAGGAAGAACGCCCGCCTTGACCAATCTGTTGAGCTCCGCCTCCCCCGTGCGCGACAGCACCCACTCTTCGTCACACCTGGCTTCGGCACTCGCCTTCTTTGGGTTCACAGCTCCCCTCTTCGGCGCCATCTCTCAGATCCGGATTGGGGCTGGCGACGGAAGCGCGTGTGGCTACAAAACTGGGAGCGCGAGGGTTGAGGAGGAAGATGAAATGGCAAAGTGGCAAAGGTGGGAGCGCGGGGTGCGGCGGCGTAGTTATAAACCACTCCCCCACCCTTTCGCATTCGAGGGATTTTGGGAAACCTCTCCCACGATTGGCGCTTCTCTGAATTCTCCGCAACAGCAAGCTGGGCCGTTACCTAGGCTTTCGCGCAACCACGGCCCGTATCGCCCATTTATCTCCGCAATTTGTTACGGCTCGCCGAATATTCGTCGACTTCTCCGCCAACCGTTATGGCTCAGTAATTACCACTGTACAGCCATTACTCCAGTATTTTCTCTGTGATTTGTTTTCTCCAAGATTTCCTCTTGTCGCTGGGGGACTGCGTCAGCATTACGTCTCGGTTCCTCACCGCATTGGGGATTTTCTTCTGTTGACTGTTGTTTCTGACCCTAGCACCACGTGACCATGTCACCTACTATCAAGCTTGGGGACTAAGCGGGCACACTTCACCTTGCGGTGAATGTGTTTTTTCTCATTTCGGGGCTACGTCCGGGGACTAGCCGTCTGCTCAGCTGGTCTTCTACTTTTCTTCTACTTTAGACCCTGGCACCACATGACTACGTCACCTACTGTCAGTCTTGGGGACTAAGCGGGCACACTTCACCTCGCGGTGAGTGTGTTTGCTTTATTCTGGAAGACTCCGGGCCTCTTGAAGCTGAAGAAGACTATCTCCCTTTCTCGTGGTCGGACTCTAAGTGGGCACACTTGGTCCACCGCGAAGAAAATTTTGATTCTAAACTTAAGCTCCTTACACCCTTATGGCAAGCCGTACTTGGGTCACACTGCTCAGCGACGGTTCACGCTGCTCGGCGATGGATTCGCGCTGCTCGGGAACTGCTCACAATTGCTCGACAACTCATCACAGTGGTCGGACCATGAGTTTGACTGCTCGGCTTTGTTCGCACCTGCTCGGACAAGCTCAAGACGGCGTTGCACAATGAGTACAAGGCGCTCGGGGACTAGCTGTGGGGGTAAGACCCCGGATACCCATGGCAGACCACATGGACTGCGCTCCTAGGGGCGGCCTAGCCCACAAGATGAAGCCTTGTGGGGCACGACGCTGTTCGGCGTCTCCCGCAAGACATCGGGAAGATATCCTGAAGATACTACAAGATCTGTTAGGATACGTATGATCCCATGATTCCTGTAATCTGTTATTACTTTCCGGTTATCTCTCAGATCTAACCGACTTGTAACCCTGCCCCCCCAGACTATATAAGGAGGGTAGGGACCCCCTCCGAACACACGCCATATCATACGATAGCCAATATAATCCAACAGAACAAAGGAGTAGGGTATTACGTCATACTGATGGCCTAAACCTATCTAACTCGTGTGCCTCTATTGCCTTCTTGTTCTTGATTACACGCCTCTCTGCCGATCAATCTACCTTCGTGTGATACCCCTCGGAGGACTGTCGACGATATTCTGCCGACAGTTGCAATTGTTTCGTATGGATGTTGCAAAAGTAGATCGGGATGTTGCATATATTGTAATTGTTGTATACGTATGTTGTAAGTTTCTGTTCCTAATGTTTCATTTGTTTTTTCAGACGTATATTGCAAGTGTGTTTATTTAGATGTTGCATATATTACGCACATATGTTGCAAGTGTTTTATCTGGATGTTGCGTATGTTTTACAATGTTTCTCAGGTGGTTTTGTAAGTGTTTCAGATGCATGTTTCAAGTGTTTCATATGTATGTTACAAGTGTTGCATCTGAATGTTTTAAATGTAGATTGGGTGTTGCAGCCCCCTCCTCGCCTTCTGCAGTCTCTTGTCTCCTCCTTCTCCCGGCGCCGGTTGGGCATCTGAACCAGAGGCGCAAACGGGCACCGCCTCCTCCCTTTTTTTCGATGCTGGTGACGTTTGGGGCGGCACGGGTCCCGCGTGGGACGCGCGAAATGGAGGGTAGGCGTGGCCATCCGAATACGGGCGTCCGAACGTCCGGACGCTATCACCGCCAATATACTAGGTTCACCCGACCCCCCTTGATAGTGGTTAGTTCGGTGGCCGGTTTAATTTCCACAGCCACTTCAGCTGCTGCTGCAGCAGCCGGCTCTCACAAAAGTTCTGTGCTGTCTGTCAGCTGCGTTACAAGCAGCCGAACGGACAGCTGCGTCCACCACAACTTTGGAGTGTTGTCGTGTGTTTCTACAGTGCAGTGGTGAACGGATGGAATGCAAAATCTATTTGGTCAATGCTGACCATATGATTGCTAATTTTACGTAAAGCATATATAGCAACCACACGTACAGGAACTCAGGAACTGTGTGAACGAAATGGACGCTAGCTGTAGCTAGAGAAGGAATATATATTATTTATTATATGTAAGTGTCTGAGGGTGGGGACGGACAGAGGACCCACGGCAAAATTGCAACTGTCGTAGTGAACTGAACTAAGTAGGACAACTAATAAGGTTTATTTCAGACCATAACCATATGACACAGAAAACATTGGTTGAAGATAGATCGATCTCTACAAATAAAAACTAAAAAGAGAGCACATAACTACTCGATCTCAACATTGTAAATTATAAGATAACGTGACTTAATGAACTACCTTGAGCAAAATACATTCAACACGCTAGTGGGCCATCACAGCACATGCTACGGCCCAATACTACCTTGATGCTTCTTTACCCAAGCTTATGTAGAGGTAGATGTATCTATACTATATAAAAGAGCAAAGGAATTGAGAAATGCTTGTTACCAAAAGTTTCTTACCCATCTTACCTGAGAACCATTGGATGACTTGGATCTTTAAATCTAATGGTACTAATTAATCTTACTGTGGGGCTGTAAGATGTCTTACACACGATCTTACGTTCCTGCGGCTCGATCCTGTGTCCGCCACCCTCCTCACGGTGTTTTTTTTACCAGAGATTTGTTTACCCGCGCACGCGTACCCACGGGCCACGGTCCATGGTGCGATTACGATGCCTCCCTTCCTTCCGCAACCGTGGAATTGGCGCCTCGCTCCCTTCCGTGGGTGTTTGTAATACTCTCGGTGTTACACCGTAAATCGTTTACTAAAACACTGCATGAGCATCATGTTTAAGTGTTAATGCATGTAATATTGTGTGTAGATCAAATTTCGTAACTCGAAACGATCAACGGAAATGCATAACGAAAGTTAAATTCCATTGCCATGTTATATCACTTACGGTTTAAGACCAATTTTTATTAAGCAAAAATGCTATAGAACATGCATGCACTACTTGAATAAAGTTTGCAGTACAAATTTTGTAGATGATGATGAAATACCTGCGATTGAAAAATGAATTCACTAGCTAACTGGTCTAATAGCTTGGAAATTGAATTTGACGCAAATCCGATCAAGACTTAGTCAAATTTCTAAGGCTGAAAAATAGTTTGGCAAAGCTATGTTTCGCAATTTTTGTAGAGTAATTGGGTTAAGGAGTGGTGTGGTTTTATGGCTTGTCTTAGTAGCCTCATATGTCCTCTTAGGTATAGCAACGCTGGTTTGGATGTTGGGTCAACCGATTGAGTGAATTGGACGCTTTAAAAAGCGTGCATGGCACGTACTTGGTTGGGTTCATCGCGCAGGCGCGGTCACCGCGCTCCTGAGCCGTCGTCGGCACGCCGGCCGCGCGCGTGTGTGTCTGGCCGAGCTCGGCTGGCCACTGTGGCAGGCAGCCCTGGCTTGCAGCTGTCCCTTCTCACTGCCGCGATGCGCGCTGCCGCTGGCGCCCGCGTCGCTCTGTTGCTCGGCTCTGCTCCGCCAGACGCCGTCGTCGTTTCCGCTCAGGCGCAGTGGCATCGCATGGCCGTAGCCACTGTCGCCAGCATGCGCACGTTCCCTCTACGCCACGTCGTCACGTCGAATGCACTGCGCGCGTAGGGCCGCGACACCCCCACGTGCCTCTGCTCCGCCTGGCATCCGCGTCCCACCGAGGCGGCATAGCACCCCTCTACTCACCGTGCCACCACCGCCCTTGCTCTGTCCGCGCGTGCAGCTGTCCCCAGTTGCGCTTTTGTCCTCTTCTATTAACTGGCAAGCGTCATGCCACGCTTCCCAACCACCGCCGCCTTGAATGGCGTCGCGCCGGCCCGACCGAGCCGCGCCAAAGCAAACCACAGCGCCTGGTCGCCTCTGGGGTAATTGCGCTCGCCTGTGGCTCAATTGGGAACCTAGCTACGTGCCAAGCCCGCCCGCTGCCACAACCGTGCGACGTCGAGCTCCAATTTGGAGTTTTTCTCGTCGCCGGTCATCTTATGGCCGCTTTCAAGCCACTCTAGAGCACCCGCTTCACAGATCCTTAGCATCCAATTCCTTGGCACCGTTGTCTTTGCCTTGATTCCCTCTACCCCCTGCGCACCCCACTTGCACCGTTGGTGTTGTCCCGACACCGCTGACATGGTCACGCCACCACAATCCGCCGCTTGGCTTGCCGTGTGCGCGTGGCCGGACGCACCCGGTCCGTCCCCGGTCAAGCCACCACCACAGGTAGCTTCGGGGTGAGTTGCTGATGCCCATCCATTGGTTCTATCACCTCGATTGTGCCTAGGCTCACTGGAACACGGCTGCCGCCGCCGCAGGGTGTCCGCCACTGTGGAGGGAGCTTCTGACCGCGTCCCCGTCCATCTCTTCACCGCCCACCGCTTCACGTCTGCATCTAGATGAGCATCGGCCCCTTAGAGGGGGCAGGGAGGGGCCCGGATGGCCGGCGTGGTGGTCTAGTGCCATCGCCGCTGCACCGGTGCATGCGGGGGTGGCCGGAGGACCCGCCCGTGGTAAAGAAGCAAATGGGGAGGTGCTTATCTATATAAGCGCAGACTATAGGAATAGTGTTGTGGACCTCGGGGTGAATCACCGGTAGCTCAAGGGCGTTTTCGCAAAAGATGCTGCGTGCGCGGGCCTCCCCGTCGTAGGCCGTTTCCGCGCGGATGGACCGCATCCCGCTTGGGCCGCGCCTGGGGTCACGCGAGCGCGCGCGCTGCGCGCGTGTGGGCCGCGCCGCTAGTTAGTGGGTCGCGTGGGTTGAATTCGGTTTTCCTTTTTCCAGGGAATTAGTAAATGCTTTTCCAACTTAGTTTTGAGCTGATCTTTGGAAAATTATCGTAAATTCTGTAGGTGTCCAAAAATAGTGAAACAAAATTTGTTAGGTTCACAAAAATATGATCTATCCGTTGGTGTAGTTAGTTTATAGTTATCTATGAGAATGTTAGATTCATTAATTCATTTAGGAAAAGCTTACCATTATTTAGATTAATATTTGTAGGAATTTTTATGGTAAATTGGTAATATCTTTGACCATAAAATTTTAACAGTAGGTTCACTGTATTATAATATGCTCACTGTAATTTTTGTAGCCTTAGAATAGGTTGATAAATATGGTAGCTAGTACTCCTTGTTTTATCATATATATATTAAATCGGTATTAAGAATAAGGATGCCTTTAGTTGCTAAGATAATACATGAAATGTTTCATACCTGTTTAGTGGGAATGATAGGCAACTTAGCGTCTTAGTCGGTAGAGCTAGCTTAGTAGCTTGATAGATGTATTCTTATTTTAAGAGTTGCTGTTGCCGTATTACTAAGTGTTGCATCATCATTTCATGCATGTAGATAACGAGTTGGTAGAGTTCGTGACTGCGGGCGAGCAGGAGTACGAGGAGATCATCAAGGAGTACGAGGAGATTCTCGTACAGGAGGGAGCCCTAGAGCCATCAGTTGTTGACTTTGCTGACACCCCGCCTACCCAAGGCAAGCCTCGGTGCATAACCCTTATTTTTGAATGATCACTGGATATATATGTGTGTGATATGCATTTACGTTACAGGCATTTTATGGAAACTACATGCATAGATATACTTACCTATGAGTCCTACTAGCATAGGTCGAGTAGCTGCTATGCTCAGGATTTCGGTAACGTGAGTAACCTGCCGTTACTCACAATAGGTGATTATTATTATCACTCATGATAAAAATGGTGAAAGGAAAATGGAGACTGGGCAGGGATGTGGTATGGGTATTGGTGGGTGTAAGAGGTTGTGTCCTATGGCCCACGGGGCATAGCTTGGTTACACTATTTCCCTATCTGTGTCGGTTAAGAACCGACCATTGCATTGGGTTCTAGGCAAGTCACAGACTTATTATCATGAACACATACTTGTGTATGGGCGCGGGAAGGCTCATTGTTCTCTTGTCATGGGTTCTGGTTCTTTCTGGACTGACTGATTGGAGGCGGGGATGGTGGAGGTCTAAGCACCGTACTGAGTCCAGGACTCAAGAGCGGGGGCTTGGAGTCCAAGTTTGGACGGGGACCTAGACCCCATGACAGGAGGGTAGTGCGTTGGTCCTACTATTGCCTGGGATACAAGCGGGGCGTGTGTTTCAGGGTACCTAGTTGGCACATTGATTCACGAATCGCCGGGCGATCTGGTATGGCTTGTCTACAGTCTAGCGCCGTAGTAAGAACTGGAAGATGAAAGGTGGTGAAATGGAACTGTTTGCTCAACTCTTGCTTGAAAGTAGAACATGTGCTTATATAGAGTGGTTAGATAATGAACTAATCATGAATGCTAATAATTAACAAACATAAGGATTCACTATTAGTATTGCTTTCTGCAAAAAGGAAACCCAGCAAACCATAAAGCTTATCATATCCCTTAGAGTCGGGAAATTATTCCCACTAGCCGGATAAGTCTTGTGAGTATATTATGTACTTAGGGTTTATTTACCCCTGTTGTAGGTGTAGCTTGAGGAGTAGCCGTTGTGTGAAGGATTCTTCTGGTGGGCATAGACCGATCCTTGTATATTATCGATAGATGTTTATTTTCATTCCGCTGTTTAATTTCCGCACTCTGAACTTGGTACTATAATAATGTATTTCTAAGAACTCTGATTGTATGAAATGGACTAAGTATTGTAAACCCATTCTCATTATTGGATCCTAAAGGAAAAATGTGGATTATTCGAGCTCTCCCTTGGGGTGTGCTCGACGGAATCCGCCCGATGTAGCTCGCTCTCGGGGTGCTTAGTGTCTGGTGGCAAACGAGCACCTCCGAAGGTGTGTTATTTTGGGCAGTTCTGCCACAGTGTTGTCCTCTAGTGCGTTGCTAGCGCTGGCGTCACCTCTCAACCCACCACCGCCGACGCCGCCCCTTAACGAGCCGGCGCTGCCTACTTCGCTTCCTCCAGTAGGCAACTCTCTCCCTCCCAGGCGGCAGCGGCGGCGCGTGGGTCTCTTCCTCTAGGCCAGCGGCACTCGCGCGCCCCATCACAGCCCTCGCCCCTCAGCTGCACATCATACTTATCTCCGACCACAGGTGCAAGCATACGCTGCAGCAGGGGACCTGATCTCTTCCGTCTTGCTATCTACTGGTAGGTGTCGGCTTCTCCCCATGCTTCATCCCCATGTGCTCTCTCAGATTCATTAATTTGATAATGACTAATCTGACTATAATTTTATGGAAGGAGTTCACTAAGATTGATAACCATAGACATATTTACATTGGTCTGGGAATCTAAGTAGATTTTGAGTATTGCGGCAACAGTAGTAGGATTTAAGCCATTCTATTCGCTTTGTAATCAGGCAATACATTCGTTAGTGTCTCAATTCTGCTTTTACGACCTGCCAGTCAATACATACATATTCGAACTGAAAAAGATGAAAATTGCCTCCTTTCCAACTTATAGAATTTCCAAGGTGGTTGTGCATACACAATATCTACCTAAAAATTGAGACAAGTACTGCCACTTCGTTACTGGGAATGGTTTTGCACTTCTATGGAAATTTCACTTTTATTATGTTTTGTCTAGGTAATTATCTCACTGAAAGAGCAATAGTAGATTGATCATCGATGAATCATTAGAAAACAGAACAAACTAACATCAATTTTCAGTTTTGAGTTCTTGAATCTGAATTGCACTACTGAACCATATTTTCTTCCATGTGCCACTTTTTTTTACAGGCCTTGAAAGGTTCACAAAGAAAATGTAATTAACCATTCACGTACCTCATAGAAAAATTCTGATTTCCTGTCGGTCAATATACAGTATACACAGGGCGGTATACAGCTGAGATATTGGAATTATGTCCTTTGGCACTGAATGATTTAGAATAGATGTACATCATTCTCATCCAATGCAATATTTCAAATTGATTTGGCTATTGAACTTTCATATTTTTCCAAGGCGATGACGGCGCTGGATCCTGATCTCCACCGGTAGCAACGATGACCACAGTTGGATCTGCAGTGGTGGTGTTATTGAACTTGCGATGGTTAGTTATTTTCCCCTACCTATATTTCTATATAATATGCACCACTTTAACTATTGCAGCTGTATATTATAGAATTACTAAGGAAAAAAGTGGCATCCTTTAGCCTAAATAAGAAATCACGGGATGTACTATTGAACTGCGTCAGATTACATATCATATAAAAATATGTATTTGTACCTGGGACTGGTGATTGGTCAGACGTTAAGAAAATTGTCGAATTACTATTTTATTTTGTGCTGTAATTGACATCAATTTTAGCATTGAACTTTAATATAAAAAATGTGGGTGCTTAGTTTATGCTCTTTTCTCTTTCGACAAGCAATCGTGGATATCAAGTGCAAAGTCACAGGTACATATGTGACTATTTTAACTTCCTTTAGCATGGATTTCAATATCAGGATTAATTCCAACCACTTGCTACAAATATTATATTTTCCGAGTTTCATAGCCTTTATCAGTATTCTTTTTGGCCTCTGAAGTCTTCAGTGTTAGGTGGTGTACATAATCATTTGTGCTTTGAAACCACTGTGCTTAGCAGCTGTAGTTTTTACTATTTTTCTTAATTTAATCACTGATTTCCGTACATGGAAATGCTCCTACAATTTATTTGTAGATCATTTGAAGTTTTACTTTATCTGCAGATTTGCTGGAGCCACAGGTTCCAGAACAATGGTTATTAACGTGTTGTTTTGGTAGAAATAGGATTCACTTGTGTTGTGTTTTCCATTTGTGTTGTTCAATGCTATTAATTTGAGTACTCAGCATATATAATTCTTGCGTTCAAACTAATCTGTGGTGCATGCATCTGCTTGGCACCCTTATTTCTCAGGGGATAAATGCAGGAGACACGAAGAAACTGCAGGATACAGGGATTTACACTTGCAATGGCCTAATGATGTATAACAACAAGGTTATGAACTATACATTCCAATACCCAAATCTTTGTTCTGTCTGTCTGAATTCTTGTTGCACAACGCTTAAATTGATATCTTGTTTGTGGGACTTGCATGCTGCTTTCATTTCTTCAATGTTCTAAACATATGTCTATTGTTCTAATTTATGATTGTGGAAATTGACTTTGCACATTTGAGGATAAACAATACTGATATATTCTTCCTGGTAATTACTACATGGAAGACATCCTCATGTAGAGGAGGGAAGGATGTAACAATTATGTTTTGTATTTTGGCTAGAGGTTTCCCGATGTAGCTATTCAAAATTCATATGCTGATAACCCATAGTTTTACATTGTTGTACCACATTCATATCAATACAATCGAAATGTCACTGAAACTTTCAGCTTGGAGTGGCCTTGCAGATTTCTAATAACCATTCTATTCATGATGAAGCTCATATGTTACTGAATCCTGATGTTCTCTTCCTAGCTATGGACTGGCATCATTTTGTGTGAAAAAAAGTTGCAATGGGAAATGGATATTGCACTATAACTCATTAACGAATTTTGCAATTCTCCAAATATTTTTTACATGGGTTTATGGCATTTGTATATCTCTTAAAAAGAAGGAATTTGAAACTATGAATGGCTATCACATTGGCATTCAACTTACCTTACTGAATAAATAATGAAAATATGCTCAAATACTTTCAGCATGTTTGGTGGTGCTCCGCCTCTTGCTCCGCCTCTTGCTCCGCCAACAAATTCGGCACCAGAGCCAGAGGAGAAGCACTTCGCGTTTGGACGAGCGGGAGCCCTTCTCACGTACGTATAAGAAGCCATGATTCGCTGCTCCGGCATAGAAGCCTGTGAACGTGAAGTCGTGCCAAAAACACCCTTGTCTCACTATTATGTTCCTGTGATAATTGTTTGGAGAAAGACGGATAGGCAAAATAGAATTATAAACATGACTCAAAAAAGAATAACGATTTTGACAATTATATTTTTTATACGATATATGTTGACTTCTCCAAAGTTTCATTGTCATTATTATTGTTTGATATAAAGATTATTTTGATAGACACGTGCGTGTCGTACGTGCATGTCTACTAGTATGAAGCAAAAGTGTCCAATAAATTATTGGCGCCATTGTTCAGAAGATATCTTTAGCTTTATTCATTTGACGCCTTACAACACTATTTTATCTGCTTGCAACTAAATTAACTATTGCTCGATATATTTGCGTGCATTGAGCCTACTATTAAATACTCCCTTCATTTCATATTATTGTAGCATTTAGATTTTTCTATCAAAATAATTATTGGCCAGCAGGCCAGCGACCTGGGCGCCTGGCGGGCTGGCGCTTGTCGCTGTTGGCCTGGGCAGACGGCCTAGCCATGGGCGCGCTGCTCTCCTGCATGGGTCGCACCGCCACGAGGGTGAAGAGGCTGATCGACTGGGAGCCTCGCTGCCTCGGAGACACGGTCAAGTTGCTGAAACTACTCCCACTTTGTGTTCTGGTAAATTAATTTGAAGGACCATTCTTCCTTTAATATATGGTCATGAAGTTGAGTGCATTACATCTCTTCGTAGCTAGATACAACCGCGTTCCTTTACATTTAACAATAGCTCTGATTCAAATTGTTATACTACTTGGTCAGATCCTGAATTGGGAATTGGGATGCAGCGACACAAAGTTGTATTGTGTTGGTGCCACTAAGAACACTTGTTTTTACCCCTGATTTGATCCTTTGCCCGGAATTTGTTCGGATGTATCCTTTTCTGTGCGCTACTGTGGGAGACTCCTGGCTAACTAACACACACGTTCTCCCTCGATATTGGAGCAAGGAGCAAGCCCGGATAATGTTCTCCTTTGAGAAAAGAAAACACATTGACATTTCTATGTAAATCAGCTGCTGTCTACCGATGATCACACTCGATGACAACTGAATTATTACTTTTTGCATTATAAATTGCCAATGTTTTGATCCACTGATTTATGGATATAAAATCATGGCATTTCCGATGAAAGGAACTACCAAGTACCAACCTCGTGTTTCCGGTTTTTGCCGGGAGAACTACTGGTGGTGTGTGAAGTTTCTGTATAGCCACTACCGGAGACGCGTTTTCTCCTGTCAGCCAAGCCCACTCCCCTCGGCTGCGCGTCTCCCGTCAGAGGCGCAGACTCATCCCCCACATGACTTGTGTACCGTCCGGGAAGTTCTCTCCCTTCGGTTCACTGCTGTCATGGGTGCTCGTCCCAGCCAATAAGATGGCCTTCGCGCCCTACCAGGATTGTTGGCCCACTGAACAGAGGGACAAGCGAAACGAGCGCGCGGGATGGAAAACTTTTCGCTTCGCGCCTTCATTCCGCGCCGACGCCCGCGTGACAGCTCCATCTATTTCCCCTAAATCCTTTTCCTCCGCTTCCTATCCGCCGTCCTCCCCGCGCCATCCAGCACCGAGCGACGCTATGCTATGTTTCTATAGAATGACCTTGTGATTGGTTCAGAGGTAGAACATGAGGGATTTGGTGAGACGGATCAGATGGATGCTATGCTAGTTAACTTAGCTGGTGGGCACCCACCATTAGTTGAGGAAACACCAACCGGTTTTGCCCAAGCTTTCTATAGAATGGTTGCTAGTGCAGATGAGCGAGTACATGACCAAACCTTGCACTCTAATCTCTCTGCTGTTGCTCGTCTATTGGCCATTAAATCACAGCACAATATGTCAGTAGCATGTTTTGATGATTTTGTGGGCCTTGTGCATGAACTCCTTCCTCCTAATTCTAGGATCCCCCAAAATTTCTATCGTTCCAAAAAATTGCTAGAGGGCCTTGGTATGCCATACCATAAAATTGATGTTTGTGAAAAAAAATTGCATGCTATACTACAAAGATAACAAGGATAAGGATAAGTGTGACATATGCGGTACCTCCCGCTATAAGGATGGATCAAACAGGTTCCATGTAAAGTGTTGCGCTACCTGCCCATTACTGATAGGTTACAAAGATTATATGCACATGAGGGCACAACAAAACTAATGCGTTCGCACAAAGAAAGTCATGTTGCAAGGTCTACAAAAATGTTGCATCCATGTCATGGCAAGGCATGGCAACAATTTGATGATGATTTCCCAGATTTTGCAGAAGATGCTAGGAATATAAGACTTGGGTTTGCAACTGATGGGTTCACACCATATAAATTGAATGTAGCTTCTTACTCTTGTTGGCCAGTTTTTTTGGTTCCCTATAATCTTCCACCTGGTCTTTGTATGAAGCCTGAGTATATATTCCTTGCTATGGTCATCCCTGGACCAGAACATCCTGGAAAGAACCTAAGTGTATTGCTGCAACCTATAGTAGATGAATTGCTAAATATGTGGGCTGGGGTAGATACATATGATGCTTCGGTGAAGCAACACTTTACAATGAGAGCATCATACTTATGGTCAATACATAATTTTCCAGCATATGGCATGTTTGCTGGATGGAGCACTCATGGGATTTTTGCATGTCCACAATGCATGTGTGAGGCTAATGCATATCGATTAAAGAAAGGCCCCAGTTTCTTTGATTGGTTCAAAAACATAGTAATATCATAACTCAATTTCAGCAAGTTTTTTTCCTATTTAAATCGTAATAAACACTAATAAATGAAATGCAACTGTTTGCAGTGTGCAATCAGATCAAGTGTTCACAATGTGTTGCGTCAAATTTCATATGGGTTTCGCAAAAGGGTGTCCTCCTATGGTTGCTATGATGTGAATGGATATAGATTTTGGTCCGAGAAGTATGAGAGTAAGCAGGCAGGATTGGCTACAACCAATAGAGGTGTTTGTGTGACGTGTACTGATGCCAATGGAAATGCTCTTGAGTACTTTGGTGTTATTGAAGACATCATTAAAATTTCTTGGGAAGGCAGGGAACAACTTGATCTGGTTTTATTTTATTGCCGCTGGTTTGATCCGACCTCTAGGGGTGTTAGGCGAACTGAAAATCTTGGTTTGGTGGAAGTGAAGCATAGCTCCAGGCTTCAAAATTTTGAACCATTTGTGTTGGCAAGTCAAGTTACACAGGTTTATTATCTGTCATATGCTAGTGATAACCCTAGTTTGATAGACTGGTGGGTAGTGTACCATGTGGCACCAAAAGATCGTTTGCCTCCAATCGACATCAACAATGATTCCATTGAAACTGAACTGGAAGGTCAAAAAAATATTGATCATGTTGGTAATTCTTCACTTGCAGCTCATTGTTAGCAAAGTATAGATAGAGATACCACCTGAACTGCTGCAGAAAGAAGAAAATGAGATGGTGAGATTAAATCTTAAGTGTTGATACATATTAAGTTATCACATTGTCATACTTTAAATACATGTTTTTTTTGTTATCTGTATGCTCCTTTCATAGTTAATCATTTCCAGAATTTATCTGGTATACATGTTCTCATGAACGGTCCAATTTATTTCGTTTTGGATGTAGGGAGGGGCCATAGATGGATCCTCTCATGTTTCAGCCAACCTGGACAACAGCGATGGCCATTGATTTGTGTGATGGCAGGAAGTATTTTTTGCAGCCGTAGTCTTTTGTTCATTGGACTACAGGTTTGTGCAACAACCAGCAAGTTTGAAGGGCATTTGCTGTGCAAGAGAGGTATTTTGGTCGTCATGCAACAAAAGCAGATTCTGTTGCTATTCAAGGCATGGGTGCAAGTTGTGAAGTACCAGCTACATAATGTCTATTCACAGCATGCAGGCTTGCGCAGAAACAGCTGCACATTGCCATCAAAGCTGCAGTTTTTGGTTGAGAGAGCAACTAGCTACCAGCAGATTGCCTTCTCAAGGGTCAAGGCAACAACCAACATGCTGTTTGAAGGACGTGTTGTGCAACAGAGGTATGTTGGTTGTGAGATAGCAGCTACCTACTAGTAGATTTTGCCTCCTCAAGGGTCAAGGCATGTCATCTTAAAGTAATAGAGGTATATATTGCCTTCATAGGTTCCTGTTATGAAACTGCCATTTGAGCATGTGGCTGATCCTGTACTTCAAGTTATGCTAGCTGTACCTAACTAGAAGGCTAAGTAGGAGGCAGTAACTGTAATTTAGCTTTGGATTGAGTTGTATTTGTTATGAACAACTTGAATGATATTCGAAGACCATCGAATGTAATGTTTGTATTACTTGAGTATGGATGAATGGTTCAATGACTTTGTTATTGTTGCAATTATTTGCTGTTAAAAGTATTTTTAATGGCTCTAATAAGCTATATTTTGGATCTGCAAGCCAATGGGAAAATTAATTCCTGTCAAAGCTATACCGTCAGGAGTAGCATCAACCATGATGGTTGATAACCGACAGGGAAGAAAAAACTTACCCTGACGGATTGCTACCCAGCAGAGAAAGTTCAAACATTTCCTGACGGGCTTGCGACCAACAGGGAAAGCTTGAACCAACCCTGACGGTTTAGTACCTGACAGGAATATTTCCTGACAGAATGGGTATGAACCGTCACGTTAGATCTTCCCTGACGGTTTTAACCGTCAGAAAATAATCCCTAACGGTTTTCCGTCAGGGAAACTTCACCTTTCCTGTCAGTATGCCCCGACGGTGTATCCCTGACGGTTTCCGTCAATGAAAACTATCCCTGGCGGTTTCTACCACTTTCCGTGACGGTTCTAGCCGTCATGGAAAAAGTCGGCTGGGGTAGTGGCAGGCCATCATCGAGACGCAGGTGACGCAGGAGGTGGAGAAGCGCGTCCGTGCCGCGGCCGGTGTGCATGCACTGGACCGGCTGCCCCAACAACAGCTGCGCCCAGGTGCAGGTGGCGGACGTTGTGGCTTCATGGTGGGCTGCCTCACCAAGGAGGCAAGGACAGCGACGGCAAGATCGTCAAGGCCGCGGACATCTTCGTGGGGCAGCGACTTGCACCTGGCGCGGACGTCTACAAGAAGTCCGTGCCGCAGCAAGGACCTGGTGGTGCCCATCGTGGCTGGGGCTGTCCTGGTGATCATCGACCTTCCTTGCTCAGTGATCGGATGCTGTTTGTTGTGAACTGTAAAGTAGACGCTGCCGGCCCCTGTCAAAAAATGTCCCCTTATTCACGTTATTGTTGTATTAAAAAATTGTCCCCTTATTCACGCTACAGAGAATGCCCATTATTTTTGCCATGTATCTCGAAATAGTGTATATCTAAATTCATAACAAATGCTAGGTAACTAGAAAAGCTAAAATATCACATAATTTAAATTAGAGGAAGTAGAAACTAGCAGTATGATTGGGGTTGGCAATGTGACTTATAGTGGGTGGCATTGCCCAACTCACAGTGTGGCAGGAGGCGGTAGCCCTTGGGCACACTACGGGAAACGGATTCTTTACCGAGTGCAAAGTGCCGCACTCAGCAAAGAATTCTTTGCCGAGTGTCGGGCGAGCCAAGCGGGAGGCCGAGTGGGCCGAGCGGCAGGCCCAGGCGCAGAGGCTGACGGACATTACGGAGTTCCTACAAGGGCTTGGGCAACGTGTGGGCTTCTCTCTGCCAGCTGGGCTGTTGGTTCCACCTCCGCCTCCGCGTCCTGCAGCTCTAGCTACTCCTGTGAGTATGAAAGTTTTTTACTTTCGCTTATGCTTTGCTTGTATGGCCTCCACCTTCCTAGATTAGCTATCCAAATAATCTTGTCTCACATGCAATCTTTTCTCCTTTGTGCAGTCTCCATCTGACGGTGGTTCGAATAATCCACCTCATGCACCTCCGAATGATGGAGCTGGGCCTTCACCACAGTCGCAGTGCCCGAGATGTGTGCACGTTGTATTTTTTTCATTTGTTGTTCACTTGGTGATAGACTTGTGATATACTTATGATGCACTTGTGGACTTTAATGGACTTGTGGATTTATTTAGATGGACTTGAGCACTTATTATTATATGTGTGATATATATTGTGATGGATGTGATATGTGCGGATGGATGTGTGGATGGATGAGATATATATGTGATGGATGAGATATATATGTGATGAATGAGATATATATGTGATGAATGAGATATATATGTGATATATGTTTGTATGAATTTATTTATAATTATGAAATGTAAAAAAAATTCAAAATTACCGTTTTGGGTCACTTTGCCGAGTGTTGCACTCGGCAAAGGACCCATTTGCCGAGTGTCATGGTCACAGCACTCGGCAAAGTTGGAAAAATGGGCGCTCAGAAAACTATTTTTCCAGCTTTGCCGAGTGCCATGACCATGGCACTCGGCGAAGAAATTTTTTTTTAAAAAAAATTCAAACTTTGCCGAGTGCCGGTCAGATGGCACTCGGCAAAGAATTTTTTTAAAAAAAAAATTCAAACTTTGCTGAGTGTCGACCAGAGGACACTCGGCAAAGAATTTTTTTAAAAAAAAATTCAAACTTTGCCGAGCGCCGAATAGAGGGCACCCGGCAAAGAATTTTTTTTAAAAAAAATAAAAAATCTTTGCCGAGTGCCGGCCAGAGGGCACTCGGCATAGAATTTTTTTAAAAAAAATTCAAACTTCGTCGAGCGCCGAATAGAGGGCACTCGGCAAAGAATTTTTTTTTAAAAAAATAAAAAATCGTTGCCGAGTGCCTGCAGGGTTGGCACTCGGTAAAGCGACTGTCAACGGGGCCGGCGCCGTGACGGTCGCTTTTCTTTGCCGAGTGCCCCCGGGGCTCTCGGCAAAGCCTTTGCCGAGTGCCCGATAAAAAACACTTGGCAAAGAGGGCTTTACCTATCAATTTTTTGCCGTGTGTTCTTTGCCTAGTGCCGCACTCGACAAAGGTTTTGTCGAGTACAGTTTGGTCTTTGCCGAGTGCCTCAGGCACTCGACAAAGAACCTGAATCCAGTAGTGGCAACCGTCGAATGGTATGAGACCAGATGGAGAAACTGAAACGACGGCCGTAGAACTAGACGCGTAGATGCTTTTCACCTTCTACATGGGCTTCATAGCGGATCGAGTATATATGCAGCCCAACTAACAGGCCCAGCGCTTCGACGACCTTCGTCTTCCTCGGTCGGACATTCTTCTTGTTCTTCCTTCAGGGCGTGTTTGGAACGTAGTTTTTTCGTAGGAATTTTGGAGGATTTCATTCCTCTGGAAAGAAAGCATGTGAGAGCGTTTGGAACACAGGAAAGTAATCTTTTATTTCCTATGGAACACTGTAGCTTCTTCACGGTTTCACGGGAAAGCAAAACTCCACTCCAATCTCTTGTTTCTTATTCCTTCGCGGGAAGCCCAAGGTGACTACAACGATAATTCATCGGAAGAATGGTTGTCTACTGCTAAAAGCGGGTGGATGAGTAAGTGCATGGGTCCCACAATTGTAAAAAGAGTCTGGTAACTGCTGACGTGTATAATAGATATAGTAATTAGTACCCATATTTGCCTAATATGTTACCATTCCTATGTTATAAATTCCTGTGTTTCAAACAGCCTAAATTTTCTGTTCCTCTGTTTTGAAATCCCGTAGTTTTTCACTTTTCATCATACCTTATTCCTGCATTTTTTCCTATTCCTGCGTTTTGGATTCCTTCGTTCCAAACATGCCCTCATACTTCGCAAAAACACCAGATGGCAAGTCGTCGCTGGGTGGCGGGGGGAGGGGATGAATCTCGCTGGCGGGGAGGTCTGGCGTCCGCCGGGCCTCTGGTGGATCCACCCTGTCTATCACTACACTGTCATGTGGATGTCACGTGCTTGATTTCCACACATGTTGCCATTGGTTCAGCTCCTAGTTGCAGGGACAGGATGGGCACGCACTGAGAGAAGCCAGTGGTGCAAGTTCAGCTGTTACTCATGGTCGCCGAGTTTGAGTGGAGTAAACAGCTTAGCAGAGCAAGGGATGCATGGGCGCCCCAAGAGGTGCGGGAGCGAACTTTAGAATACGGGTTATGTACTTTTGGTTGGTTCCACTAGATGTTAACTGTTGACTGGCCACTTATTTTATTTTAGTATTACTTGTAAACAATCCAAATGTGATGAAGTACGATTCCTTTGCTCGATGATTCTTGATGGTCGGTTTCGTAGCGTGTACCTCAACGACTTGATCTTGCGGGTTAAGCTACACTAGTGTAGCTCGTGGTTGGCTTTAGGGTTCTTGCGACCGCCGAGTTGGTGCCGTGCTGATCGAAAGCACGATGCGTGGTACCAGCTAGATGGTCGGGGTGGGATCCTCGCAATTATATTATCGTAGCATTACTTTTTGTGTATTTTTTCCATTACAATACATGTTTATTTACTTGTGTAGAAAAGATATAGTTGGCCAAACGGGCCGCCCGACACTGCACTAGCACGGGCATGGCCAGGCACGGCCCGGCCAGGCACGGCACTACGCGGCACGGTAGACTAGCCGTGCCGTGCCTGTTAGTGCCGCCGTGTCGAGGTACCGGCCCAGGCACGGCACTATCAGGTCTTAGCTGTGCCGTGCCGTGCCACTGGGCACGGCAGTCCAGTAGTGCCCGTGCCGGCACTGGCACTATAAGTGCCAAACACCTCAAACTAATCAGAACATCAGGGACGATAACTTCATCATCTCAATATCACAATAACTTCATCATCTCAATCTTAACTTCATCATCAGAATATCAGATTATCAGAGAACTTATCAAAGACTCAAAGTTACATGTTCACAGAGAATTGATAGTGCTGTGCCTGGGCCAGTCCCTCAACGGCTTCAGATAAAATAGAGCAAGGGTTAGTAGAGATCAAGGGTTAGAGTCAGGGATTGAGCAAGGGTTAGGTCGACGACGACTTACCTTCAAAGTCGGAGCACCAGAGTCACCAGCGAGGTCGACGAGGCACGTATCCGGTGAGGTCGATGACGAGGGATGGATCCGGCGAGGAAACCTACGGATCATGTGAGGAAACCGACGGATCCGACGAGGAGGAAGCGAGATCAAGGTTTAGGGTTAGGGATTGAGCAAGGGTTAGGGTTAGGGATTGTGCCAGTGCCGGCCAACGGTGGCTCCAGAGGCCACCGGAGAGCGAGAAGAAGAGAGGAAGTCGGAGGTGAGAGAGGAGAGCGAGTCACCGACGCGGCGACGCCGACTCGCCGAGAGAGGAGAGCAAATGGATTAGGGCGATGGAGCGAGATGCGGATGGCCGGCCGGGACGGGTTTTATACCCCCTATTCCAACGGCCGGATCAAACGGTCCAATGGGAGCGAGGCCGGAGATCCTACGGATCCAGCGAGGAAACCGATGGATCCGACGAGGTCGACGACAGATCCAGCAAGATCAAGGGTTAGGGTTAGGGATTGAGCTAGGGTTAGGGTTAGGGATTGTGCCAGTGCCGGCCAGCGGTGGCTCCAGAGGCCACCGGAGAGCGAGAAGAAGAGAGGAAGTCGGAGGCGAGAGAGGAGAGCGAGTCGCCGATGCGGCGACGCGACTACGCCGACTCGCCGAGAGAGGAGAGCGAGGCGAGAGAGGAGCGGGCAAGAGAGTGAGAGCAAATGAATTAGGACAACGGAGCGAGACGCGGCCGGTCGGCCGGGACGGACGGTTTTATACCCCCTATTCCAACGGTCGGATCCAACGGTCCGATGGGAGCGAGGCCGGAGATCCAACGGTGATGAGTCGTGCCGCTACCGGGCTGGCCCATATGGCGTGCCATGCCCGGGCCGGCACTACGGGCCAGAATGGCGGCCCAGGCCCGGCACTAAGGCCGGGCCGGGCCAGGCACTGGCACAAAGGCCATCGGGTCGGGCCATTCCTGGGCCGTGCTATTTAGTGCCGTGCTTGGGCCGCCCGTAGTTGAAAGGTCCTAATATGGCTAGAGGGGGGGTGAATAGCCTATTTAAAAATCTATAAATCAACTATAATTATTTGATTAGTATGACAAATAGCGTAATGCAAACTTGCTCTAGCTCTACAAAGGTTGCAAGCCACCTATCCAACAATTCTAGTTGCAATGATTACTTAGGCACACAACTTCCAATGTAATTACTCACTAAGAGCTCTCAATCTTGCTACTCTAAAGAGCTCAACTAGATGAATGACAATAATAAAGCAAGCTCTCAATTCTAATTACACTAAAGAGCTTGTATCAACTAGTTTACAAGAATGTAAATAGATGAGTAGGGTGATTATACCGCCGTGTAGGGGATGAACCAATCACAAGATGAAGATTAAGCCAATCACCGGGAGAATGCAAATGACAAGAGATAACCGATTTTTTTCCCGAGGTTCATGTGCTTGCCAACACGCTAGTCCCCATTGTGTCGACCAACACTTGGTGGTTCGGCGGCTAAGAGGTGTTTCACAAACCTCGTCCACACGATAGGACACCGCAAGAACCGACCCACAAGTGAGGTAACTCAATGACACGAGCAATTTACTAGAGTTACCTTTCGGTGCTCCGCCGGGGAAGGTACAACTCCCCTCACAATCACCGAAGATGGCCACGAACAATCACCAACTCGTGCCAATCCTCCACTGCTGCTCCAACCGTCTAGGTGGTGGCAACCACCAAGAGTAACAAGCGAAATCCACAGCGCAACACGAATACCAAGTGCCTCTAGATGCAATCACTCAAGCAATGCACTTGGATTCTCTCCCAATCTCACAAAGATGATGAATCAATGATGGAGATGAGTGGGAGGACTTTGGCTAAGCTCACAAGGTTGCTATGTCAATGAAAATGTGCAAGAGAGTGAGCTTGAGCCAGCCATGGGGCTTAAATAGAAGCCCCCACGAAATAGAGCCGTTGTACCCCTTCACTGGGCACACTGCGGGCTGACCGGACGCTCCGGTCAGACTTGACCGGATGCTGGCCCTCAGCATCCGGTCACCCGATGGATGCCACGCGTCACTAGCTTCAAACGCTGTTCGTCAGATTTCAATGGCTACGAAGCTGACCGGACGCTCCGGCAAAACTGACCGGACGCTGAAGCCCCAGCGTCCGGTCGTTTCCAGTAAGCTCCCCGAGGCATATTTTTTCGACCGGACGCGTCCGGTCCACCTTGACCGGACACAGACCAGCGTCCGGTGCAATACCCTAGGTACTGTGTAGATCCGTCAGTTCGACCGGACGTAGCCTTTCAGCGTCCGGTCGCTGAGTGACCCAGTGTCCGGTCAGTAGACCGACGCCAGCATCATTTCGACCAACTCCATTTCAACTCTAACTTCTTCACCCTTGCTCAAATGTGCCAACCACCAAGTGTATCACCTTGTGCACATGTGTTAGCATATTTTCACAAACATTTTCAAGGATGTTAGCACTCCACTAGATCCTAAATGCATATGCAATGAGTTAGAGCATCTAGTGGCACTTTGATAACCGCATTTCGATACGAGTTTCACTCCTCTTAATAGTACGGCTATCTATCCTAAATGTGATCACACTCACTAAGTGTCTTGATCACTAAAACAAAATGGCTCCTATATTTTATACCTTTGCCTTGAGCCTTTTGTTTTTCTCTTTCTTCTTTTCCAAGTTTAAGCATTTGACCCTCACCATGCCATCACCATTGTCATGATCTTCGCCATTGCTTCATCACTTGGAGTAGTGCTACCTATCTCATAATCATCTTGATAAGCTAGGTTAGCACTTAGGGTTTCATCAATTACCAAAACCAAACTAGAGCTTTTAATCTCCCCCTTTTTGGTAATTGATGACAACCCTTATACAAAGATATGAATTAAAGTTCATTTGAATCCATGTTGCTTGCCCAAGCAGATTTACCATGTGTAAAGGATATGGACAAGTTTCATGAACTCCAAATGGTAGCAATTGATCCCCCTACATATGTGCTAAGAGTTTGGATTGTAGCTTTGCACATATGATTAGATAGGAAACATAGGAGTCAATTTCTACCAAATGATGCTAAGGTATAAGAGATGGACCTTTGAAGCGTGATACCAATCGGAGTGCACCAATATACCATCCTTAGCACTATTAGTAACTAGACATATACAAGAACTAGAGTACCCCGTGAGATCAACATTACATGCAAGGGTCTAGTTTCCATAGAATAAACATAAGTCTAGTTACTTAGCCTATGCATGCTAGTTTTTCATTTCAACATTCAAACCTACAACTAGCATCCACCACACAAGCATGGATATTTGAAATTAAAACTTATGCCATGCAAGCAAACATATGTAATGTTCATTCAAATGCACCATACAAGTTTATGAGCTTGCTCCCCCTATTTGTATGCTCAAAATTTTAATTGATCCCCTTCTTTTGTCATATATTTTCTTTTGTCATATATTATCTCTCCCCCTTTGTTTCACTATCTTTGTACACTATTTCTCCCCCTTTGTCATCAATGACCACAAAGGCTTAAAGTATAGATAGGGTAGGATTATTATTGTCAACAATTTGCACAAAAGGTGGCCTCAAATTATAGATATGTTGGGGTGAAACTATGTGAAATGAGGATCATTTTCCCAATTTGGTTCGATCTAGATTACTTGCAAAAGATATTTAACTCGGTTTGATCCAAGGATAAGCTTCTTCACACCTCCAAATAAGGGTTATCTTGTACCATGTTGAGTTAAACACTTATAGCTCATTTTCTAAATCAAACACTAGGTTTACAAGCACACAAACATGTCATATGCTACCACTAGATCATTTCAAACATACAAGCAATAGTGGTACCATACAAGCATCAAATTCATTTGATTTTCATGAATGAGCCTATTCAAATGTGAAATATGTCTAGATGCACTAATCATGTCCTTAGCAAGGATGTATGCCATGCCAATCAACTTTTACCTTGGATTGCTCGAAGGAGAGGCATGTCATATAATGGGGGTGCATCAACACATATTGGAGAAGTCAAGTATGTTCAATTCATTCCTTAGCTTGCAAAACCTCTTCTCATCAAGTGGCTTGGTGAATATGTCGGCAAGTTGATCTTCGGTGCCCACACTCTCTATGCAAATGTCCCCTTTTTGTTGATGATCTCTTATGAAATGATGACGGACATCTATATGCTTTGTTCTTGAGTGTTGAACCGGGTTGTTGGTGAGCTTTACGGCACTTTCATTGTCACATAGCAATGGCACTTGCTTGAACTTGATTCCAAAATCACTCAAAGTGGTCTTCATCCAAAGTAATTGTGCACAACAACTACCGGCCAAAATGTACTCCGCTTCGGCGGTTGAAAGTGCTACACTATTTTGCTTCTTTGATGACCAAGATACAAGTGATCTTCCCAATAGTTGACATGTGCCCGATGTGCTCTTTCTCTCAACTTTGCATCCCGCATAATCGGAATCCGAATATCCAATCAACTCAAATCTTGCTCCTTTGGGATACCATAATCCAACATGTTGTGTATGCTTTAAGTACCTCAATATTCTCTTAGTTGCCTTCAAATGACTTTCTCTTGGTGAGGCTTGAAATCTAGCACACATGCATACACTAAACATCACATCCGGCCTTGATGCGGTCACATAGAGTAGGCTTCCAATCATAGACCGATACATCTTTTGATCCACCATGTTACCACTAGCATCACTATCCAAGCTTCCACTTGTCCCCATTGGTGTACTAATAGCTTTACTCTCATCCATTTCAAACTTCTTGAGCATGTCCTTGATATACTTGCCTTGACTCACAAATGTGCCATTCTTCATTTGCTTGATTTGAAGACCAAGGAAGTAACTAAGTTCTCCAATCATAGATATCTCAAACTCACTTGCCATCATCTTGCCAAACTCCTCACAAAATTCTTGATTTGTTGATCCAAAGATGATATCATCAACATAGATTTGCATTACAAACAAGTCATTTCCAAGCTTCTTGGTGAAGAGAGTGGTGTCAACCTTTCCCATCTTGAATCCCTTAGAGAGTAGGAAATCCCTCAATCTCTCATACCATGCTCTAGGTGCTTGTTTCAATCCATACAAAGCTTTTCTCAACTTGTAGACATGGTTGGGTTTCTTCTCATCTTCAAAACCGGGAGGTTGCTCAACATACACAAGCTCATTGATGTACCCATTTAGAAATGCACTTTTCACATCCATTTGGTACAACTTGATGTTGTGGGCACAAGCATAAGCTAGCAAGATCCTAATTGCTTCCAATCTTGCAACCGGGGCATATGTTTCTCCAAAGTCAAAACCTTCAACTTGAGTGTAACCTTGAGCCACTAATCTTGCTTTGTTCCTTATTACTATCCCATCTAGATCTTGCTTGTTCCGAAAGACCCACTTAGTTCCAATCACATTATGATCCTTAGGCCTCTCAACTAAATCCCATACTTGGTTTCTTGTGAAGTTGTTTAGCTCTTCATGCATAGCATTGATCCAATCAACATCTCTCAAAGCTTTATCTATCTTCTTAGGTTCAATAGATGACACAAATGAGAAATGCTCACAAAATGAAGCCAATCTTGATCTTGTTTGCACACCTCTTGAAATATCACCAATGATAGTATCCAATGGATGATCTCTTGCAACATTGGTTGGTTGAAGCATTTGCACTTGATTGCTAGCATTTGATTGATCACTTGGTTGAGATGATGAACTAGCCATTTGTTGATCTTGCACATTGCCATTACTAGTGCTTGCTTGGATTTGATCATGAGAACCACTAGATTGCATATTTGAGTTAGAGAGCACTTGATTCTTGTCATCAACATCAATCACCTCTCTAGGCCTTAACTCACCAATGTCCATGTTCTTCATTGCATTGACCAATTGAGTGCCTTTTACATCATCTAGGTTCTCATCTTCCTCTTGGGAACCATTTGTTTCATCAAATTCCACATCATGAACCTCCTCAAGAGTACCACTAGCCAAATACCAAACTCTATAAGCCTTACTAGTAGTGGAGTAACTAAGCAAGAAACCTTCATCATATTTCTTTTCAAACTTGCTTAATCTAGTGCCTTTCTTCAATATATAGCATTTACAACCAAAAATCCAAAAGTATGCTATGTTGGGCTTTCTTCCATTCAATAGCTCATAAGGTGTCTTTTCCATCATGGGGTGACAATAGAGTCGGTTGCTATAGTAGCAAGCCGTGTTGATTGCTTCGGCCCAAAATGAATGACTCATATTGTACTCACTCAACATTGATCTTGCCATGTCAATCAAAGTTCTATTCTTCCTTTCAACTAAGCCATTTGATTAAGGAGTGTACTTGGCCGAGAATTGATGTCTAATTCCAAATTCATCACACAACTCATCAATTCTAGTGTTCTTGAATTCACTACCATTGTCACTTCTAACTTTCTTGATGGTTGTTTCAAACTCATTGTGAATGCCCTTGACAAATGATTTGAATATTGCAAACACATCACTCTTGTCACCAAGAAAGAACACCCATGTGTATCTAGTAAAATCATCCACAATCACAAATCCATATTTGTTTCCACCAATGCTAGTGTATGTGGTTGGTCCAAACAAGTCCATATGCATCAACTCAAATGCCTTGGATGTGCTCATCATGCTCTTCTTAGGATGTGTGTTACCAACTTGTTTTCTGGCTTGACATGCACTACATAGCTTATCTTTCTCAAAAGTGACATCTTTCAAGCCTCTAACTAAGTCATGCTTAATTAACTTGTTTAATTGTTTCATTCCAACATGACCAAGCCTTCTATGCCATAACCAACCCATGCTAGACTTAGTGATCAAACATGTTGACAATTGAGCTTCTCTAGCATTGAAATCAACTAAGTATAGATTCTCATATCTAAATCCTTTGAATATCAAGTTAGAGCCATCTACACTTATGATCTCTACATCATCCACACCAAATATGCACTTGAAACCAAGATCACACAATTGAGCTACCGACAATAGGTTGAAGTTCAAGCTCTCTACTAGTAGCATATTGGAAATGCTCAAATCATTGGATATTGCAATCTTACCAAGCCCTTTGACCTTGCCTTTGCCATTGTCACCAAATGTTATGCTATCAATCCCATTGCTCTTGCTTTCATTGATTGAATTGAACATTCTTGGATCACCGGTCATGTGTTGTGTGCACCCACTATCAAGCACCCAATGCCTTCCCCCGGCTTTATAATTCACCTACAAAAGAAGATCAATTTCTTTTAGGTACCCAAACTTGCTTGGGTCCTTGTAGGTTAGTCACCATGGTCTTTGGTACCCAAATGGCCTTCTTCTTTGGGCCCACAATTGGTGTACCAATGAACTTAGCCTTTACACCATTGGCACCCTTATAAAGCATGTAACAAGAATCAAATTTGATTGAGGATACATTAGGTAGCTTGTTCTTGTTAGTCTTGCAATTTTGCTCTATATGCCCAACTTGCTTGCATCTATTGCAAAACCGACTATTGCCATTCACAAAGCTAGCTTTGGGAGTGACAAAGGCCGCCTTGCCTTTCTTGGGGGTATAGCCTAATCCCTCTTTGTTGAGAGAAAATCTTTGGCTACCCAAGCATTTTAGCAAGTGGGCTTCTCCACCATAGGCATTGCCTAAGGCACGAGTGAGCTCATTTACCTCCTTCTTGAGGTTCTCATTTTCCACCATAAGTGAGGCATCACAAGTGAGACCATCACTCAAGGGTGAAGTGAAAGTAGTAGTGCTACAAGAAGTGTTAGTAGGAGCAACAATAATGGGTTCATGAAAAGATTCATCAATAAGATCGCATGTTAGTCCCACATCACATGTTATGATCACTTGCTCCTTCTTGGCTTCCTCCACTTTGACTTGCTCAATGACAGAGGAGTGAGCCTTTTTAAGCTTAGAGTGAGCTTTGCCAAGCTTCTCATGGGCTTCCATTAGCCTCTCATGAGTTGCATTGAGCTCATCAAGAGATTGCTCAAGAAATTTGACTTTCTTGTTCAATTCCTTGCACTCCTTTCTCTTCATCTCAAAGCAAGTATGCACTTGCTCACACATGTCCATGAGCTCCTCCTTGGAGTACTCCTCATCATCATCATCATCACTCCTACAATCATCACTTTCACATTCATCATCATCACTCACATCATATTTTACCTTAGTAGATTTTGCCATGAGGCATGTCGATGGAGTGTCGAAGATGGAGGGCTTGTTGTTGATGGCGATGCTTGCTAGTGCTCTCTTAATAGATTTCTTGTCATCATCACTAGAGCTATCACTATCCGAAGAGCCATCACTATCCCATGTGACCACATAGCCTCCACCCTTCTTCTTCTTTTGGAAGGTCATTCTCTTCTCCTTCTTCTCCTTCTTTTCTTTCTTATCCTCCTTGTGCTTCTTCTTCTCATCCTCATCATTGTCACTATTTGTATGGACAATTTGCTACTATATGATCGGGGCTCTTGAAATTATAGCATCTTCTCACATACTCTTTCTTCTTGGTGTGATCTCTTCTCTTTCTTGCACCATAGCCCTTCTTCTTCATGAATTTTCCCATCTTGCGCACAAAGAGAGCCATAGCTTCATTATCAATATCACTAAGATCATCATCATCACTTGATTCTTTCTTGGACTTGCCCTTGTTCTTTGATGATGATGAGCTAGCCTTGAATGCTATGCTTTTCTTCTTCTTGTCTTCTTCTTCCTTCTTGTCATCCTTGTCATCCCCCTCCCTTTCCACACGGTATGTCTCTTATGTCATGACATCACCTAGTACTTGGTTAGGGGTAATATCATTCAATCCTCCTCTTATGATGAGCAATCTCAACATCTCAAATCTTGGAGGTAGGCACATTAAGAACCGATGAGAGACATCATCATCCTTGATCTTTTCTCCCAAAGCCTTCAAGTCATTGACAATTACTTGCAATCGATGGAACATCTCTGGAATGCTCTCATCTTCCTTCATCTTGAAGCTTGTCAACTTGTCCTTGAGGATGTACAACTTGGCACTCTTCACCGTTGGTGTGCCCTCATATGTTTCCTCCAATCTCTTCCACACTTCATTTGCTCTTTCACAATCCTTGATTTGCTCAAACACCTTGGAATCAATGGCATTGTATATAGTGTTGAGAGCCATTGTATTGCATTGCTTGTTGATCTTATCTTGGTTGGTGGGATCATCGGGATCAATGATAGCATAGTCATTCTCGGTCACTTCCCATACTTGATCATTGATTGAAATAAGATACATCCTCATCTTTCTCTTCCAATAATCATAGCATGTGCCATCAAAGAACGGTGGTTTGCCCCCCACATGGTTGAACACAACTTGAGCCATAATTTGACACCAAGGTTGTTAAGCCTTCAATCAAACGGTGATCACAGCTCTGATACCACTTGAAAGGTCCTAATATGGCTAGAGGGGGGTGAATAGCCTATTTAAAAATCTACAAATCAACTATAATTATTTGATTAGTATGACAAATAGCGTAATGCAAACTTGCTCTAGCTCTACAAAGGTTGCAAGCCACCTATCCAATAATTCTAGTTGCAATGATTACTTAGGCACACAACTTCCAATGTAATTACTCACTAAGAGCTCTCAATCTTGCTACTCTAAAGAGCTCAACTAGATGAATGACAATAATAAAGCAAGCTCTCAATTCTAATTACACTAAAGAGCTTGTATCAACTAGTTTGCAAGAATGTAAATAGATGAGTAGTGTGATTATACCGCCGTGTAGGGGATGAACCAATCACAAGATGAAGATTAAGCCAATCACCGGGAGAATGCAAATGACAAGAGACAACCGATTTTTCTCCCGAGGTTCACGTGCTTGCCAACACGCTAGTCCCCGTTGTGTCGAACAACACTTGGTGGTTCGGCGGCTAAGAGGTGTTTCACAAACCTCGTCCACACGATAGGACATCACAAGAACTGACCCACAAGTGAGGTAACTCAATGACACGAGCAATTTACTAGAGTTATCTTTCGGCGCTCCGCCGGGGAAGGTACAACTCCCCTCACAATCACCGGAGATGGCCACGAACAATCACCAACTCGTGCCAATCCTCCACCACTGCTCCAACCGTCTAGGTGGTGGCAACCACCAAGAGTAACAAGCGAAATCCGCAGCGCAACATGAATACCAAGTGCCTCTAGATGCAATCACTCAAGCAATGCACTTGGATTCTCTCCCAATCTCACAAAGATGATGAATCAATGATGGAGATGAGTGGGAGGACTTTGGCTAAGCTCACAAGGTTGCTATGTCAATGAAAATGTGCAAGAGAGTGAGCTTGAGCCGGCCATGGGGCTTAAATAGAAGCCCCCACGAAATAGAGCCGTTGTACCCCTTCACTGGGCACACTGCGGGCTGATCGGACGCTCCGGTCAGACTTGACCGGACGCTGGCCCTCAGCGTCTGGTCGCCCGATGGACGCCACGCGTCACTAGCTTCAAACGCTGTTCGTCAGATTTCAACGGCTACGAAGCTGACCGGACGCTCCGGCAAAACTGACCGGACGCTGAAGCCCCAGCGTCCGGTCGTTTCCAGTAAGCTCTCCGAGGCATATTTTTTCGACCGGACGCGTCCGGTCCACCTTGATCAGACATAGACCAGCGTCCGGTGCAATACCCTATGTACTGTGCAGATCCGTCAGTTCGACCGGACGCAGCCTTTCAGCGTCCGGTCGCTGAGTGAACCAGTGTCCGGTCAGTAGACCGACGCCAGCATCATTTCGACCAACTCCATTTCAACTCTAACTTCTTCACCCTTGCTCAAATGTGCCTTCCACCAAGTGTATCACCTTGTGCACATGTGTTAGCATATTTTCACAAACATTTTCAAGGATGTTAGCACTCCACTAGATCCTAAATGCATATGCAATGAGTTAGAGCATCTAGTGGCACTTTGATAACCGTATTTCGATACGAGTTTCACTCCTCTTAATAGTACGGCTATCTATCCTAAATATGATCACACTCACTAAGTGTCTTGATCACTGAAACAAAATGGCTCCTACATTTTATACCTTTGCCTTAAGCCTTTTGTTTTTCTCTTTCTTCTTTTCCAAGTTTAAGCATTTGACCCTCACCATGCCATCGCCATTGTCATGATCTTCGCCATTGCTTCATCACTTGGAGTAGTGCTACCTATCTCATAATCATCTTGATAAACTAGGTTAGCACATGAGGTTTCATCAATTAACCAAAACCAAACTAAAGCTTTCAGTAGTGCCCAGGCCAAATGGGCAGAGATGCAAAGTTACGGTACATATAGATAGAAAGTATAACAAATTGCATTGTATGTGAAATGTCTTGCAATGGGATTAACGCAGCACGCAATTAATAAATGTTTCCCTGTGAAGCCCTGGCTAGATGAGTACATAAATAAATAAATCAGGACGCAGGATGGTTCCACAAGTTTTATATATATATATATATATATATATATATATATATATATATATATATATATATATATATATATATATATATATATATATATATAGAACTACTACTCTGTAGCTGGCTACAAAAATAACTTATTCTGTAGCCACTTTGAGTTACGATAATTACTATGTTAATTTATGAGATTATAGTAGCTCCTTGCTAAGTGGTTTAGCATAATATTGTGGTAAATATCCCTATGTGTTATAGTAACCCAACTATCATAAATATGTATTAACATTATTGTAAATTAGTATATAAAATTATGGTAAATGGAGGTGGCTACAGAATATACTCTCTCTCTCTTTCTCTTTCTATATATATATATATATATATATAAGTTATTCTGTAGCCACCTCTATTTACCATAATTTTATATACTAATTTACAATAATGTTAATACATATTTACGATAGTTGGGTTACTATAACACATGGGGATATTTACCATAACGTTATAATAAACCACTTAGTAAGGAGTTACTATAATCTCGTAAATTAACATAGTAATTATCGTAACTCAAAATGGCTACAGCATATATATATATATATATATATATATATATATATATATATATATATATATATATATATATATATATATGCTTGAAATTTATTGTAGAAATAAAAAAAATCAATCTGGCTACGAGAGTACAAACTCAGCTCAAAGGATGCAACGGGCCAATTGAGCCACTGCGTGCTTGGGCTTGTTGAGCCGCTGCATGATGGCAATGGACACATCGTTGGGAAACAGGTCCTTGCGCACAAAGGCGTGGTACATGGTTGTCACGAGCACACCGGTGACCGTCACCGACGCGATCCCGGCGAGCCCGATCGCCAGCGCCCGGCTGACCAAGCTGTTCACTGACGACGCATACATGGTGGTCGCGATGGCCACGCTCGTCATCGGGAACGTGTACGCCCACCACGCCAGCGAGAACCTGACTCCTCTGAAGAACAGGTTGATGCGGACCACCAGCGACACGAAGAGGAAGAGGGAGATGAAGTAGGGGATCTTGGCGCCAAAGCCGAACTCGCCGCAGAGCCTGGCCCATGCCATGGAGGCGACGCTGGGCACGGCGACGAAGAGGAAGAACACCGGGTGGAGCTCCTTGGGGAGCCGCACATCGTTGGTGTCGAGCCACTGGTACAGCGTCACGAACAGCACGACGTAGTGCGCCAGCCCGACGGCGAAGAAGAAGAGGGGCGCCTCGTGGAGTCCTACCAGGGCTCCCAGCAGCGCGCCGACGAAGTTGCCGACGATGGCCAGGTGGCTCGTCGGGTTCGCCACCTTGGACAGCCGGCGCCCGCCGCCGGACATCCACTGGCCGTAGATCTTGAGGTCCAGCAGCAAGATTGGAGTCATGAGCACGTACCAGACGACGTGGCTGTCGTGGATCGCCGCCACCGGCCGCGGCAGGCCATTGACGAGGAAGAGGCAGGCGACCCACGGCGCGAAGAAGAAGTTGACGCGGATGGGGTTGCAGAATTCGCGGCGGACGACCTCGAAGTAGAACACCGCCTTGAGCAGGTAGACGGAGGAGACGAAGGCCGTGAGCGCCACCGAGACCCACCAGAGCGCCTGGTTCACGGCCGGGCTCACGTGGAGGAACGCCATGGACGGCTCCGACTGCAGCGACTTCCACAGCATCGCCTGGCTGCTGACGCCCAGGCACATCCCGAACGCGCTCACCGGGAACCGTAGCAGGAACGGCCACGTCTCGCAGTCGGGCAGCGTCGACACCTCCGTCGCTCTCAGCGTCTCCAGCTCCGGTCCTTGCAGGGCGGAGAGATATCGGTCGACGCTGGGGACCTCGTTCTCGCTGTCGCCGTCGCCGTCGCCGGTCTCCTCCTCCTCCTCGGAGATCTTCGAGTCTGCGACTTCGATCTCTGCCGGAGGGTGAAGGGTGGAGACCTGGCGCTCGACGCGGCTGCCGCTGGAGAAGGTCTTCAAGTGATCGAACCGGCGGTCCCGCCACGGCTCCTCGGTGCTGATCGTCAGCGTCGGGTGCCCCGTCTGACTGAGCAGCTGTGGCGCCTCCGCGGTGGCCCCGTGGTGGTGCGTGTCGAGACTGACCTCTGTCGCCATGCGCACGATGGACGCGCACGCGCCGAGGTGAAGCCCAGACGGCGACGACGGCACGCTACAT
Organism: Miscanthus floridulus; assembly: GCF_019320115.1. Taxonomy (NCBI): domain Eukaryota; kingdom Viridiplantae; phylum Streptophyta; class Magnoliopsida; order Poales; family Poaceae; genus Miscanthus; species Miscanthus floridulus. Next base: position 16,730,963 of record NC_089596.1, read on the forward strand.
GCGATGGAGTACGGAATGTCGGTCTCCTGCACGTGCGCCGCCGCCTGCGCACTCACCGTCACCGCCACGTCCGCCTCCTTCCTGGCCACGGGAGAAGCGCCGTCCATTCCCGCAATCCGGGTGCTCTTGCTTTTGGCAATGGCGGCTGATCAGAATCGCTTGCGTGACTGCTACAATGTGTAGCTCAGCTCGCTAGTGAGTAGTGGATGCGCCGCAGTGCCAAAGCGTCGAGATTACAGGGGAGAACTGGAGAAGTTGTAGTTCTACTTGGTTAGAGGGGGTTCTACTTCTACCTGATGCAGCCATGTGCATATCTGGAAAATCTCTATCTCTAGTTCTCTATCTACAACTAAATATCTATCTCTTGTCTTCTATCTACATCTACATCTCTTCTTTTCTCTATTGTAACACTTCTAGATGCTAGGAGGTCAACTTTAGTACTGGAATTGTAACCGGATACAACGACGGCGGTAATGGTGGTCGCCGGAGTTCTCGAGCCGCAGCTCGCCGCCTAAAACCGACGCCAACCAAGACAACATCTATCTCCATCAATGTACAACCAAAAGCCGCAAATGTTCATGTCTATCTAGAATAGGATTGGGAAGAAACTAAATAAAAGGAGAAAAGGCTTTCGTCTGCTCGGAGCATATATTTATAGTGTCGTGTGCCATTATAGTATATAGGCATACAAGCATAAAAAAGAGAGTAAAATTTAAGGACGATCCTTGAACTTGACCCTAGATGTCATTTAGGTTTTCATTTTTAGCTCCATGAACTTGGTTTGGCTATCATTCCGATCCAAAACGGGCACAGACCCTATATAATAGGTGATGTGGCAATGCCACGTCGTGTCCTCACCAGAGAACATGGCGGCGGCGATCGTCCTCATTCCTACCCACCCGCGCACCCCTACGGTGCCTTTCTTCTCTTCCCTTAAGGTGCCAGTAGAGAGGCTAGAAACCCCTTTGGTTGTTTGGGCTTCTACTAAAGGTTAGAGTTGAAGACATCTCACTGCCTCCTTCTCCTTGTATCTACCAAAGTCTAAACTGAGATCGCCTTTTGGATGCACTTCAATTGTGGTTTGAGATGCTATTGCTGGCATATTACAAGTGGTGGGGTTGGTTTCACAATCACACCAAGGTGAAGTTAGGATGTGGAGTATTATTTATATTGTGATGATTTATTTAAACTAGTAAACATGCACGTGCGACACACACGTGGATATCAAAAGAAAACTCATTAGTAAAGGAGGAATTCTAATTGGCATTAAAATTTGGGCTTTTTTGAATTGAAGATTCAACTACTCAGTTACCGGTGCCAAATTGGAAACCACACCCATCTATACAAATGAGAATACTTTGAAATAATAGGATAATACCCTGATGGAATCAGCTACCAAGCTGCTATACAGTAGGCTACATTACAAACTCCTGATGCATGAAGTGCATAAACATTTATCAGTTATGAGCAAATATCCCCATCTCCCACATCAAAGCACTTGCAGAGCATGTGATTGAAGTACAACTTGCCTCACCCTCTTACCATCATTAGAGCCTGTCTTCCTTGTGTACTGGTACTGGGATGCTTAGTATAATCTCACCATCTTCTCAGTCCCCTCCTACTACTTCTCCTCACACCACACTTCAAATATCTTTCTAAAATATGGACAAAAATAAAGATTATCACCCCATAAAAATAAGGGAACTGCTCCAATACTCCTATAAAATTGCACACATCTCAAAGCAGCCCATCTCTATTTATTAATCATTTTCGTAATTAAATTATAATCTGGGCCCTAGTGGGCTAAGGACCGTCCATGCCGAGCCCTGTGCCCAGCCCAGAAACCCAAAAGGGAGTTGATGATCGTGATCTCCGCCTAGCACGTGAGCATCCCGGACGCCGCAACCCGCCCTCACCAATTGGAGCATAGTCACGTACTGCTAGGCAAGATTGCTCATTTGGATCACCTAACCTATCAACGAATGGAGTCGTGGGGGAGGACAAGGCGGGATATGGGAGCGACGAGAGCGTGAGGGCGACCGTTAGGCGAATGAGGCGAGCGGCGGCGGCGTGGCCGGAAAATGTAGCGACGGGCTCACAAGGAATCTGAGGGAGGGGAGTCCACCTGAGTTTCTGGGCTGGTAACAGGGGCCCCAGGCATGGACAGACCGAGCCCACTCGGGACCCATGTTAGAATTAATTATGAAAATGATTAATAAATAGAGATAGGTTGCTTTCAGATGTGTGCAAATTTTACAGAGGAGGAGGATTGGAGCAGTTCCCTAAAAATAATCAAATATATCAAAAGAAGTCCTAAAATTTTGATTTCCCGAAAGAAACCTCAGATACTGTAGAAGCTTTGTAAGTTACCAAAAAAGGCTTGTACTCGAAGTTGTTTTTAATTTTGAGATCAGGGTTTGCTCACTAAAATTGCCTTTTTAGCCCATAGAAAAAAAAAGAACTATAATTTGTAGGATAGTATATAGAATAGAACAATATCATATCTAGCCTATGAAGATTAGCAGGAAAAGGGTTTGCTCACTAAAATTATTTTTTTAGCCCATAGTAAAAAAAGAACTATAATATGTAGGATAGTATACAGATTCTCTCTACTTTAGCATTGCCCAGTAATTTATCCTAAGTTAAACTGCTTTGATTTAGGACAAATTTACAGAAAAATATATTAGTTTGTAGAAGTTCTAATAAATACTTATTAAGACATATTTAGTAATATGTGGATTTAATAGAACTAATTTAATGTTGTAGATGTTGATATATTCATTCTATAAACTATAGTAGAAGTTTCATTTAGACAAAATTAAAGTCAACTATAATTTAGAACCGAAAGAATACGAGATAGATAGATGGATGGATATATTGTTGTGAGAGAAAATGGCTTCAATTAATTATTGTATAGCAGATACTCAAGGGAGACCGAATGGTAAAAAGAGGAAAAAAATAATGAGAGAATGGGGCTAAGCCAGAAGTAATCAACTCACTGGTGGCCCATCAGGGCCCAAACTCCAGCCTACTGAATTAAACACAGTGCCATGTTTGGATGGGTGTAATAATTATAAGCAGCTAATGCCGCAGGGATTAACCACTGCAAATTGCATGACGGCAGATAATTAAAACGCAAAGAAGAAATAAAGAAAGAAAGAAATGGAACCAAATCCTCTATGGATCCAAACCTGCTACTCCAATCTCCATGACGCAATCAATGGCGATTATACTACATACATATCTCGTGTTCTCCAAATCTAAATTAAAATCCAAAAAAGGGAAGAAGAAAAAATCACATCCTTAATTGCTACTGCTTGAATAGTATTTCTGATTTGGCTATCCCTGAATTTAAAAAGGATATCCTTACTCTATATAACACCATCAATGCAAAGTCACCCTGCCTCCAACATGCCCTGATTTCAGATTCACCACAAAGTAACTGCCGTGTATATACACGTGTATTTCTCAGAATGATTCGGCGAGCAAATTCGGGAGGCACATTGCCGTTGCCGCGCAGACATCCTATATGAACGCCACGAAATCATCCAAGAGTAAATGCGGTCTATTTTATGTTGGATTTATTATTCAAATTCGTGGTGTTAATTCTTTCTATTCTTTCCATGAGGCCATTTCTACTCTCTGTTCATCTGCCTATAAATACTTACCCACCATAGCAATTAGCAATACCAAGAAATCGATCCACGCTCCGGTGCGGCGGCCGCGACCACGGCGTAAGCACAAGCACCGTCGTCGTTGCTGCTACACATTTGTACTTGCAAGCAGTCACGTGTTTCACCTGCATTTGGCATTTGCTAGAAGCTGACATGGCATGCATGATGACGCGACGCAGGTGGACCTCACCGGCGGGTACTACGACTCCGGCGACAACGTGAAGTTCGGCCTGCCGCTGGCGTTCACCGTGACGATGCTGGCGTGGAGCGTGGTGGAGCACGAGCGCCCGCTGGCGGCCGCGGGGGAGCTCCGGAACGCGCTGCCCGCCGTGCGCTGGGGCGGCCGACGAGACGCTGTACGTGCAGGTCGGCGACGGCGACTCCGACCACTCGTGCTGGCAGCGGCCCGAGGACATGGACACGCCCCGCACGTCCTACAGCGTCGACGCCTCCCGCCCTGGGTCCGACGTCGCCGGCGAGACGGCGGCCGCGCTGGCCGCCGCCTCCGTCGCGTTCCGACCACTCGACCCCGGCTACAGCGCCATGCTCCTCGGCCACGCCGAGCAGGTAACCTACGACACGTTAATTTACCATAACAGTGTGCATTGTTGGCCATTATTATATCTGAATCTGATGATTTGTGGTTGTAGCTGTTCCGTTTCGCCAAGAACCACCGTGGCCTCTACCAGAACAGCGTGCCGGGGGCTGCAAAATTCTATCCGAGCAGCGGCGATGAGGTTTTGATCCAAACATTATTTCTGAAAATTGTTCATGTCATACAATGGAATGATGCAATGCAATGTTCTTGTTGGGATCAATGATCGACCAATGGGACAGGACGAGCTGATCTGGGCTGCAGTCTGGCTCTTCATCGCCACCGGTGGTGAGGACTACAAGGCCTTCATCGCCGGCGATGGCAACGTCGGCGGGGCGCAGACCTCGTTCTCATGGGACAACAAGTTCGTCGGCGCCCAGGCACTCGTCGCCAAGGCAAGCGATCGAGCCGCGCACCTATAGCGATGCGATACTACTTAACAACCGCGACAAATAATCCGCCATTAATTCATCTTGCTTGCAATTGCAGCTCATCCTCCAAGGGAAGCTGCCGGACGCCGGCAACGCGGCGGCGATGAAGAACCACCTGGAGGAGTTCCTCTGCGGCGTGCTGGAGCACAACAGCAACGACGGGAGGCTGAGCCCCGGCGGCGTGCTGTGGCTGGAGCCCTGGAACAACCTGCAGTACGTCACCTCCGCGGCGTTCGTGCTCGCCGCGCACTCCGACCACCTGCAGGCAGCCGCGGGCGCGGGCGCCTCGCTCCGGTGCGGCGGGGCGACGCTGCCGCCGTCGCAGCTGCTCGCGTTCGCGCGGTCCCAGGCGGACTACATCCTCGGCGCCAACCCGGAGAGGATGAGCTACATGGTCGGGTACGGCGCCAGGTTCCCGGAGCAGGTGCACCACCGCGGCGCGTCGGTGCCGTCCATCAAGTCCAGCCCCGGCAAGATCACCTGCAAGGGAGGGTTCGGCTACTACAGCAGGGACGCGCCCAACCCCAACGTCATCGTCGGCGCCATCGTCGGAGGGCCCGATGGCAGCGACCGGTACGACGATTCCCGGCGGAATTACCAGCAGACCGAGCCGTCCACCGTCACCGTCGCGCCCATTGTCGGAGTGCTTGCGAGGCTTTCGCAGCAGAACTGAGAGTGAGGCATGGCTCTCCACCTTTTTTAGCAGGAGAGGTTGCTTGCGTTTAGAGGATTATTATTCGCCGACATAGATACGCTGAATAATTGTGATTTCTTACTCTCAGACCATCTTGTAAATTGATCACAAAGGGTATCCAATAAAATCACTTGCTCTCAGTTTCAAAAAAAATAGAAACCTGAGTTCCCCTAATCTTTTTTTCTTTTCGGAAGGACAACAAGAACTTTACTGAAGTTCTATTAGAAGAAGAGCATCTTTACGAGGAAAATTAGTTATAAAAAACCAACATACATGTTGATACAGGTGTCAACCACCACCCCAACACGACACAACTACGACAAGATGACTACAACATTGAGCAAAACAAAGGAACACAACGACACCAAATATAACCAAGCTATCAATAGTGTCCATTGTAGGTGTTATTAAGGATGAAATTGGATCACAGAGACATTACGGTAATTGTTTCTTTTTGAATTCAGATACAGGTAGTATTGAATACACCGGATACAGTACCGATATTAAATGTCTACTAGATTCTCATATTGATTATCCACTTTTATATAGTATTTGAACTCCTTTCGGATGGACAATATTAAAAAGAGATTTATCCCATTTTCATCCATATAGGCTGTGGACAATGACGACTCCGCCAAACGACGCCTCGACAGCTTCATCAACAATGTCACGCGTAAGAGGGACTCTCCGCTGATTCGCGAGCCTCCCAAACAGCCTCCTGCTAAGCGGGTACTGCCGTGGCGGAGCAGGCGGTTGGCGGCTCAGAGACTCTCCCGAGTGCCAGCTTCCAAGCGAGGTGAGGTGCTAATCATGTAGCGTATGGGCTACACCAGGGATCCATCTGCGCCATCCGCTTCGGAGTTGGAGGCCTTTGACAGGCTCTTCGACGGCAACCTGACTGCGTCCGAAGTCGAGGCGCTGGACGAGCTCTTCCCGGCCGTTGGAAAGGCACCGTCCAGGCAGCCGCGAAGACGCAAGGCCACCTAGGCCACAAAGTTGCATCCATATCGGTTGTGTTCCTTTTATGTAATATCGAAACATGAGGTCTTTTGATAGGATGGTCTAACTTCGGCTGTGTTAGGTCGACCTCCTTCGACGCTCGATAGAAGCGCGTTGTATGTTTCTTTAAACTCTTATCCTTAATACAATGATACGCAAATTTTTTGCGTATTCGAGAAAAAAAAAAGATTTATCCCATTTTCATCCATATAGGTCATCTTTTGCCCAATGCCCAGCTCAGACAAACACGATAGCTCTAGCTTCCCACGAAAGGGCTAAGCACTTAGCAGCCATGTTCCTCTGAGGGAACGAAAACATGAAACGAAAGCTTGGGGGTGTTATTTTATAACATGGGAATGTGGAAGCGTTCCCAGAACATTGAACATGGGTACGTGGCCATGTTCCCGTTCCCCAGTGGCTGCCCTAAACTCTTCATCACAACCATAAGCCCGTGAGTGCTGATGTGCCTGTGCGTGGGGGCGTCAGAAAAAAAAAACACGATACTCGAGTGCGAGTATCCTCAACCTTGGACATCATCATGCTAAAAGTGCGCGTATCCTCGACCTTGGACATCATCACGCTGAAATAATTTCCTCATGAAGAAATCAGTTCTCTATCTCTACTCAGCATTGAGACTACCTTCTACACTTTATTTGCTATATAAGACACTACAACACTGAGACTACCCTTATATTACAAGGTTTTTGCAGAGACATGCTCCACCCTCTAGCAAAGAGTTGAGCTAAGACAAGTACTCAAAAAGCAAAGATGTGCTCTTACTCCCAAAAGAGCACATGCAACATGTTGAATAATTCTCTTACTCCCAGAACAGCAACATGAACAGCAACATGCAAATTGACAATAGTTACATCTAGTAAACAGCTTACTCTAAAAACAATATTGGTCCGACACGAAATTATTCGATTCCAAATTTCGGAGCAGGTTTTCATATGCGGACTTATACCACCATATATATTACCTGAACCTCCCAAAAGGTTGGATCGCCCTAGCAACAACTGATAAAAGACCTGTGGCTACATTAAGCAGTGGCGACATCAAGCGCCGGCAGACAGTCCCTGATAACATCCGCGGCATGCGCCAGCTCCTTCTCTGAGATGATGAGTGGTGGCACGAGCCTCACAACATTGCCTTTGCCGGCGGTCAGCACTATGACGCCTGCATCCAAGCATGCGTCGACCAAAGGACCAGCTGGTACATCTAGCTCAATGCCAACAAGAAGCCCAACCCCACGGACCTCCTTTACGTGCAGGTTTCCGCTCAGCTTGGTGCGGAGAAGCTGCTTGAAGTTCTCCCCTTTCTTGGACACCTCAGCCAAGAAACCAGGTTTCATGATTTTGTCAAACACGGTTATCGCAGTCTGGCAGGCAAGGGGGCCGCCGCCGAATGTTGTACCATGGTCGCCATAGTTTATGGCTGCAGCAACCTTCTCCTTGACCAAGACGACACCGATGGGAATACCATTGGCCAATGGCTTTGCTAAGGTCATTATGTCTGGTTCGACTCCAAATGCCTCATGGGCCCAGAGGTAACCCGTGCGCCCGAAACCACATTGCAGCTGCGTTTAGAAACCATATGCTAACATTACATCTGATGGCTGCCCACTTCACAGATTGATGCAGCCTGAAAACTATGGAATGTAATCATGATATATTGCTGAATTGGCAATATGAATGTAGAACAGAGTAACATGTTAACTCGGATAAGACCAGAAATGCAGACTCTCATAGTTTCATATCCCTGTTAACTGTTACTCTTGTATATGTTGTCAACTGTTAACTCTTGTATATGCATTATGGCTAAAGTCGGGAATGGAATGCATAGCAGCAACTAAATTGTGCATGTTTCGAACTTTGTCAACCAAACATGAATTACTAGCAGTGTCATGGTGTTCTCAATATGAACAGAACAGAGTTGTGGCAGAGTACAGCATACCTCATCAAAGACCAAGAGGGCTCCCGCCTCGTCACAGGCATTCCGCAGCCCCTGCAAGAACTCCTGGGTGGCACTGTGAATACCACCCTCACCCTGCACGGGCTCGACGAAGACAGCAGCGACCCTGCCAGACTGTATGAACTTCTTGGCCGCCTCCAGATCTCCGTAATCTACGAAGGTCACTCCGGGCATGACGGGAGCAAAGGGCTCCCGGTACTGCGACTTGCTGGTGAGCGCGACGGCGCCCATAGTCCGGCCGTGGAAGCTGTTGCTGAACGCCAAGAACTCCATGGGCGGACCGTCACTGTCTGGGTGGGCGACCCGCTGGAACTTGCGGGAGAATTTGATGGCCGCCTCGTTGGCCTCCGTGCCAGTGCTGGCGAAGAAGGCGCGGTCCGCGAACGACACCTTCACGAGACGCTTGGCGAGCTCCACCTGCGTGCGACAGCGAGCAGCTTCAGCAGGTGAAGCAAACGGAGAAAATAGGCCGGACGGAGCAATGCGTCGAACACATGGTGAGCGAGCGGGGGGAGAGGGAAGGGGGAGGACTGGGGGGGCACCCACCTGGGGTGTAGTGTAGAAGACGTTGCTGACGTGGACGATTTTACTGCTCTGCTCCGTGATGGTGGCGCACACGTCAGGATCCGCGTGGCCGAGCGCCGTGACGGCGATGCCGGAGGACATGTCGAGGTACTCGCGCCCGTCGGTGTCGTAGAGCTTGCACCCGCGCCCGTACTCGAAGACGACGCGGGACCGCTTGTAGGTGCCGACGAGGTACCGCGCCTCGTCCTCCACGACGGCCCGGCTCGCGGCCGACAGCTCCCGCCGCGCCGGCCCCACGGAGGCCGCGGTGGTCGGCGGCGGCGGCGGCGCCGCGAGGCAGGTCGAGGCGCGCGCGCGGCGGGACTGCGGAGCGGCGGACCGCGCGCCCGCGGCCCAGCCGGCGGCGACCGGCTTGGCGGCGAGGAAGGACTGGAGCGAGGTCATGGCGGATAGCAAGGATTGGAGTTGGGGCGGCAGCGTGCAGGACGCGAGCGTCTCGTTGCGTGGGCGGGTTGCGTTTGGGAGTAGGGGGAGTAGCCGAGTGCGTGTGCACACACGGGGCGCGCCGGCGCGGTTGGTAAGTCAGCCGGAGGAGAGAAGAGACAGGCCTGGTCAGGACAAAGCACGTTGCAAACTATGGTTATGTGACTATCAGTGGCCGAGCCAGGAATTATACTTAGGAGCTGGTCAAAAAAGTCAACATGTAAAAACTAAGTGTAACTCAACTCGTTAGGTTCTTTGTGATGACTGTCGGAATTAATTCATTGACGAACGGGTGCTCGCAATTTCTTATATGTATCCTAGGATCTAAGACGCTATTTTTCAGTGGTATGTGACATGCCGGTTAACAGCAAGACATCTAGGGTGACTTTGTAAATCTTAAGTACCGACTCGGTCTTTTTCATTATGATAATTTTATTATCTAGTTGTGTTTTGTATGATTATATTATCTAGAAGATATTAATAGGTATATATGACAAGAATTTTATATAATCTCCCTCTTAATATAAATAAAAATATTAAATCATACTACTAATTTTTTTTTGTTGTGAAATATTAGAGGGGGACATGGCCCCTGCCAGCCCCCCTCTTGGCTCCGCCACCGGTGACTACTTAATAACTTTATAAAAAAAACTACTTTTGTTTTAAATTATAAATTATTTTAAATTTTCTAGGTATATATTATATATATCTAGATGCACAACAGAACGAATTATACTTTAGGATGAAGAGAATAACACTTATAAAACTGACAAAAAGATAAGTTCTCAATAATAGCATACGAACGGCAGACATAAGCAACCACACGTATTTTCCAAGATAAAGGGGCCCAGCAAAAAAGACAACGGCAGATTGGTACTAGGTGATACTCATTTTTATCACTTATATTCTCTAGCGCCCATTTTAAAATATGTAATTTTATTAGAGCCACAGAAGGCTCGACCGAGAAAAACTCTGAATACATGGCTACAGAGGAGAAATCAAGTGCTCCAACCCCTTAGGATGATACCACGCTACCAACACATGATACATAACATCTCAAAGAAGAACACACCAAATTCGAATGGGTAGAGCCATTTAAGCCTAACCTCAATGAAGAAGAGGATGAAGTTGTCGAACCCTCTAAAGCCTTGATCTTGCCACTCCCACTAGGAGTACATCTTGTCCCTAGCCTATAGGTATCGATATATTCATCACTATACCGAACTTTGATAGGTGCGGAATGTGGAGGGATGACCAGACGTCCTTGTCCATCGACATACATCATAGGGTTGTGACTTGTGAGGTTAACCTCAGTCTGGCATCAAATATTTAGGTAAAGAGGTTTACTCTATTTTCAATTTTTATTGTGCTGATGACTACAGAGTAATATCTTATCCATTCAGGCGTTCAATTTATTTCTGTTCAGGCATTCATATGATGTCAAGGAATCAGTGTCTAAATTGGAAGCCAACAAAACAAGTGAACCTGGAAATTTATTCTTCAATTTTATGAAGGCATACTCTATTTTAGAGTTTACTATAGGGCCTCAGGATTTACCATCTAGACCCTGATTAGGTGGAGCAGGAGTGCAAGAGATTCATCGACCTGTTTGGAACGTAGAAATTTCACATGATTTACATAGAAATTTTATAGAAATCAGTTCATTTCATAGGAAAATTACAGGAACAAGACCTTTTAAACAGGCCCTTAGCGAAGTGGGGGCCTTTGCTGAAGTTCTGCAATTGCAAGATGTGCTGGAGAAGCTTTGGGATGAGAAAATACTAGGCCTTTGTGCATATTGGTGTCAAGAAGATAGAGTAGGTGCAATGTGCAAGGTGGCGCGGTTGGTAGCAGTCGCGCACGCAGCCGTCTCGGATCACAAGTGACGAACATGTTTCAAACTTTTTTTTGAGGAATCAACAGGGGAGCCCCTACCTATATTTTTCTTTTTCATTAACAAAGAGGCAAAAACAGCAGAGATACAAAAAGTACAGGAGGGAAAGGAGAGGGAACAGAGAGGGGAAAGGAGAAAACTAAAACAACTAACTACAACTAGAAATACAAGGCAACTAGGCCCAAAAGAAAAAAGGAGAGCATTAGGAGTAACTGTCTCGCCATAGCATAAGTTGTGCCCTCTTCTCCGGTTTAGCCTTGATACACACCAGGCTAAGCTTCTCCTTGAACATTCTCTTCCAGTTTGACAAGCTGCAATTTCAATGATCAAAGATGATGGCATTCCTAGTCCTCCATATGATCCAACAAGCTGTAATCATGAGCTCTCTGAAGATGCAGTGACCAAACAATGTTCTGGCTTCAATAATCATATCCAGGGGATCTAGATTGTCATTCCAATAGATATGCATGGAGTTCCAACAATCCTGGCTGAAGGGGCAGCTGAAGAAAAGATGAAAAAGAGTTTCTTCACAGCAACTATTGCAAAGTACACAATTGTAATCATCCAAAATTCTATTTTCCTTCTCAAAATATTTCTAGTCTTTAGTCTATCTCTCAACAACCGCCAGAAGAAGAATTTATGCTTCCCTAAATTGCTTCAAGTCCATAGCCATTTGAAAAGAGGAGAAGCTTCCACTGTACCTCTTAATTTTTTATAGGCTCTGCTAGAACTGAAAAAATCACCCTCAATGGTATTTCCATATATCATTTATATCTTATTCCAAGTTACTATTTTGCAGTGTATTTTGCAGGTCACTGAGCTGAGAAACTGCTTGGCTGGAGAGAGGAAGGCTGGAAATTCTGTCTATCTCCTGATTTCTGAGGTGCAGAAGAGAGGACTTAGGCCTTTTGTCAAAGGAGAAGAGCTGGGTAAACCTTACTTTCAGAGCATGCCAGACCAATCTTCTAGCCAAAATAGAACTGTGTTTCCTTTCTTTGGTATACAGATAGAAATGTATCTGAACTTGTCAAAGAGTTTTAAATTTTAAAATGTCCTTCCACCAAAAGGATCCAGTTGGGCTCCTTGCTTGAGGTGGAGTTTGAGAATTGCCATAAAGTTTGGTCCAAGTTAGGGTGACCTAGGAGAGATCAGCTGAATTGTAGAACTTATCCAGATATTTTAAGAATAGAGCAGTGTTCTGGGTTTTTAGATCAATTATGCCAAGTCCACCTTCTTTCTTTGGTCTACAAGCTGTCTCCCAAGCAGTAAGACGGTTACCTTTTCTATTTTCTCACCTCCACTCCATAGGCATTTCTTTCTGTAGCTGTCAATTTGCTTGATGATCTGAGGGGGGAGCTGCAAAGTGCACATGTAGAAAGTTGGCAATGTTGTCATTACTGAGTTGACCAAAATCAATCTACCATGGTAAGATAAAAAATTGCTAACAACAGATAGCCTATTTTCAATTCTTGTCATCATTGGTGAGAAATCTTGCAGTGTTGGCTTTGTGGTGCCCAAAGGTAAGCCCAGATAAGCAAATGGCATTGATCCAACTGCACAGCCAAAGGTATTTGCTAGATGAACTGTTTTATTTTCTACGATATTAATTGGCACCAAGAATGATTTATTGAAATTGACATGTAATCCTGTGGAGTCAGAGAAGGATCTAAGCAGTCCCTTTAGATTGAAAAGAATTCTACCATCAGCAGGGAGGATAAGCAGTGTATCATCTGCATACTGGACTATTGGGAAGTCACCCCCAAAAGCATCACTGATAGGATTTTCAGCACACCAATATTCCAAGCTTTGTTCAGTATGGATTGTAGCAGATCAACTGCTAGGACAAAAAGCAAAGGGGATAAGGGATCCCCCTGTCTCACCCCTCTTCTGCATGTGAAAGGTTTGCCTGGTGTTCCATTCAGCAGAACTGAAGAATCTCCTGAGCATAAAATGCTTCTAACCCAATTTACCCATTTATCAGAGAAGCCTTTATATTTTAGCACCTGCAAGATGACTTCATGTTCCACCTTATCAAAGGTCTTTTCAAAATCTAGTTTAAGAATAACAATTTCCTTTTTTGAGTGATAGCAAATGTGTAGAAATTAAAATGCTCAAGCTAGGCAATCTTGTATGGTCCTCCCTCTGATAAACCCATAATAATTTGCATGTACCAACTTCAGAATAACTGTCTGGACTCTTGATGAAAGAAACAACTGTACATTTTTTCAGCCGCCGGATTTCTTTAGTTGACGATTGGGATCCTTGGCTCTATCAAACTCGTGCTTGTGTACTTTATAATACGGTTTTGGGGTGCACATAGCGAATTTCTTGGTAAGTATAGTTTGCTATGAAAGCGCCAAGTTCACAACTGATGGATACCTTTTAATTTTCCCAATGTTAATCCCACTAACCTAGCCCAAGCACAACCTGACCCAGCAATGCAAATGCCAGAAGCCCACACATGCCCTGTTCGCTTGGCTGATAAGCCATGGCTGAAAGTACTGATGACTGATTTGTTGTGAAAGAAAAATACTGTTCGTTGGCTAAAAAAGTATGGCTTATAAGCCAAGCGAACAGGACAAATTGCAATGTCTGGGTTCATCATCAACTACGTATTTCAAACCAGCTAGCTAGAAAACAGCTCGCCTCTCAACACCACCATGGGCATGGGAGTCCTTCCAAGGCAAACAAACAGCGGCATAAACAACTAACAATTCTACTCTATTATATATATATTCATTTATTTACAATTGCTAGGAGGAGCGTTACATCATCGCTGATGAAAGCCATGGCCTAACTGCGCGCGCAGAATAAGAAATTGTGGAATAATGCTTGGCGAGCACGAGAGGCTACCTCTGATCAGCTGCTTTTGTCCCCACTTTGCGGAAAATCGAATGGTCATTTTCTTGATTAGGACTTTGCAGAGTTGCTTGTATACTTTAGCTTAAATTGTCATGTGCATTCATGTTGGGTTGATGAGAATTGAAGATATCAGGTTTTGCAATGCAAGATTCGTGCGCGTGCGTCGCAAGTTAAGTTACACGTCTTTATTATCACCGAGTTCCAATGAGCGTCAAAGAAGCAACAGGATTGTAATTTGACCTAATTAATAATAAAAAAGAAAAAAAGGGACGCATAGAGTGGCAGAGCCACCGCTCGGTCACTCTGAGAGGCCACCTAGCTTGTCGGTGATGTATAAAGAAAAATTTTGAATAAAAGACCTTATTTTTTTAGAGAAATATTTTGTATAATGAGAATTGTTAGAGATTATTTATTTTTTTAGCTCTACCACTGGATGGACCTACGGAGCAAGCGAGGGCACGTACCAGCACTCGGATTTCATTATGTTTATATTTAATGGCCATAATCCTTATTTAGTGAAATTATTAAGAAACTATATACTATCGATAATGATAGGACGAGGATGCCCATCCGTTCGGACACACTCACTCAAAAAAAAAACTTCCCACATGTGGCCATCCGCTCGTTCCACTCTGCCCGTTGTCGCGCATCCCATTCTGCGCCGCGTTGCGCTCACTCCGCCATGCCACTGGGACCATCCCCTACGACGCCTCCATCCCACGCCGTGCCCCACTCCAGCGTGCCGCTACCGCCATCCCCCCCGCGGCGCCATGCCGTGCCCCATCCTTCGCCGCGCCCAAGCTAGGTGTCCAGGAGACGGGGCCGTCGTTGGCTGGTCCCAGGCCAGGCGCAGGCGCCGCCGGCTGGCCGAAACCGGCCGTTCCCCTGCTCTGCGCTGCGTCGTTCGGAAGAAGGGTGGAAAACAAATGTTGCAAACCTATGTTTCAAGTGTTTCAGATGTTTCATAGGTATGTTGCTGTAGGGGGTACGACCCCGGATACCCACGGCAGACCACATGGGCTGCGCCCCCAGGGGCGGCCCAGCCCACAAGATGAAGCCTTACGGGGCACGACGCTACTCGGCGTCTCCTGCAAGACATCGGGAAGATATCCTGAAGATACTACGAGATCTGTTAGTATACGTATTATCCCATGATTCCTATAATCTGTTATTACATCCCGGTTATCTCTCAGATTTAACCGACTTGTAACCCTGCCCCCCGGACTATATAAGGCGGGCAGGGACCCCCTCCGAACACACGTCATATCATACGATAGCCAATATAATCCAACAGAACACAGGAGTAGGGTATTACGTCATACTAACGCCCTGAACCTGTCTAACTCGTGTGTCTCTGTTGCCTTCTTATTCTTGATTACACACCTATCTGCCGATCAATCTACCTTCGTGGGATACCCCTCGGAGGACTGCCGACGATATTCTATCAACAGTTGGCGCGCTAGGTAGGGGTGTGCGTGCTGTTTCTATATCGAACAAGATGGTACGTTCCGCAGGCTCTTCGTCCCTCCCACAGCCCGGCTAGATCTTCACGGTCGGATCGATCTCGTGGATCATCAACGCTGACGGAGTCGGAGAGCTCATCGAGCCGGTGCAGATCGATTCTGCACCGATCACCCCTACACCTACGACTGCAGATCCGATCTCAGAACCGTCTCCGAGGTCGCCTTCATTGACAACTCGCCGCCCGCTTTCTCGCTACCAGAGAAGGTAGATCAACAATGACGATCTGATCGCATCTATCGATTAGGTTGGTCAGAAGCTCGCCGATTGCCTCTCCATCGTCGAATCGGTTCTGGACACTCTGGTTTAGCGCCGACCACCCTCCAATCCAGATATGTCGGAGGCTGCTCAGAAAACTCCAGGGGTTGCGGCTCTGTGAGCTCGTTTCTTCGTGATCTTGCGTACGGCTTGGTTCCTATCTTCGTGCTTGGACTTTGCTTGATATCTTGGGTCTTCTCTTGTGCTCCTAGGGTCTTTCTTATGGTGTTGATCGTTGGATCATCACGTCACCTTCGTTCAAGTCATGTCTAGCATCCTATTGAACTATAAAACAATCACTTGCAAATCCATTAGTCCAATTTGGTTATGTTGGTCATCAAACACCAAAATCCAAAGTAAATGGGCCAAGGGTCCATTTTTCTTACAATCTCCCCCTTTTTGGTGATCGATGACAATACGACCAAAACAAGCAAATAATAAAAATTTGGAATTTAAAAACTATCTACTTGCTAGGATGCAATGCAAGGGGCAAGATCATATTATGCTAAAAGATACTACTTGTAAGACTAAAAGATACCACTTGAAAACTTATCTTGCCCTTGCAAAATGTCCCCATGTGGCATTATGGATTTAAGCCTTGCTTCCTACAAATTCTCCTCATTACATAGACTAATCCATAATCCACTATCCTCCCTTTCTCGGACCATTACCACTTGTAAATTATCTAGCTTATGGCCCTACAAATTAACGTTTGCTTTTGGTCCTCTAAATTCTCCCCCTTTGGAATCAAACACCAAAAAAGAAGTCATTAGTAGCACAAGGGGGGTCAAACTTTGTGATCCTTTGTGTGTAGAGTGGAATAGGTCACAAAATTTGACTCTCACATTATATAGATTAAGCTCCCCCTAAATATATGCATACATATGGTAGAAAGCAAGGCATCTGCATATTTGGTAAATTATTGCTCAAGAGAATTTAATCCATATAATGCATGGAGAAAGCATATAAATATCAAAATGAAATCAACATGATGATATCGGTTTAGAAATACCACATATGGAAACCAATTTGATTTCTACCACTTGCAATAGGTGGTGGATATTTGAAGTAAGATGCTTAACTCCAGGGACTCCATTTTCCTTACAATGAGACTACTACACACATGATAGGCTTGAAAAAGGTGTTAGTCTCAAAGCATCCAACTTGTAGAGTAACCTCCCCCTAAATTTGTGCACACAAGTGTGGAATACTTGTAGAAGACATGCACATTGATTTTAGAATCAATAATACCACTTGAAAGATGACATCACATGAATGTGAGAATCATTTTCGAAGATGATATTCGGGAGAAATTATCTACAATTTAGACTTTGGCACATATTAGATGAACAATTGTAAGTAACGCTATGTGTCGTGCTCCTAAATAATTTTAAACCATGTAGGTTTGCTCCAAGGGTTAAGAATGAAACCGAGCAAGCCTACCATAAGATATACCTAGTGTATGCATGACAAAAGATACAAGCATGCAAATACAAACATGGGCATGAAAAGTAACTAGATGCTTAAAGATACCAATTTGTAAGAAATACCACTTGTAGAAAATACAAATTGATACTACTTGAAAGAAATTGAATCTAGTTACCTAACATGGTAAGGGGAATTTGGGTCCATAGTATTCACTAACCCACTTGGCAATGATTTTGACCATCATGATGCACCCCATGAAATGCATCCATACTTTGCCAAGCCTCCAAATTCCCTGATGTCCATCGGACTTCTCACTTCCCTTTCGGGATCCAAACCTTCTTGGTGCTCTTCATGTTGAAAATGATTTCCTTTAGCACCCAAAAGCGTTTGACCCCATTTATGGATTGCTTGTTCATCTTGATGGCCACCACCTTGTCATTTTTCTTCTTCTTCAAGAGATAAGGTGTGGAGGCCTTCTTGTCCACCTTGTTGGTGTAGGTGTTGGAGATCTTGCTTGTTTCCTTTTTCTCTTTCTTCTTCGCTCCTCCCCCATTCTTCACCTTGCACTCATAGGACTTGTGCCCTTCCTTGTGGCACACGTAGCAAACCACGATTTGTCCTTCATCAAGCTTCTTCACTCCCTTGATGGTGTTATCTTGATGAAGTTGGGCTTGCTTCGCCTTGCCTTTCACTTGAGTTAAGTCCTTGGTGAGACGAGCTACTTCTTGCTTGAGTTGCTCATTCTCCTTTGCAACCTCTTGTGTGCATGTATCTACAACAACTTTCTCAACACAAACTTGGTTGCATAAAGATGAGTCTAAAAATAAATCATTACAAGAAGTAGAGGCATCCTTTTTAGACATGTTAAAGATAGAACTTTTCTTTTTAGATGCCTTGGTGGGGGTTGTACTAACAGCTTCAAGATTAGCAACTTTATTGGTTAGCTCATCACAATGTTTACACATGGTTTCCATTTTAGCAAGCAAACTTTTATAAGCATCTTGTGAGCTAGCTAACTTTTCTTTTAATTTTTCATTTTTCTTTACAAGTTGCTTATCATTGATTGTGCATGCATTTGTTGTTGCACTAGCTTCAAGTTCCTCAATTTTAGCAGATAGTTCAACATTGAGATTAGCAAAGTTCTAATATTGTTCAAGCAAAGTTTTGTATGCTTCTTGTGAACTATCTAGCTTTTCTTTTAATTTTTCGACCTTCTTTTGTTGACTAGTGCAAACTTTAGCATAATTAAGATTTTGTTGCACAATTTCATCATAAGAAGGCATTTCATCATCACTATCACTCTCACTAGAGGATGAGCTTTCGTTACCTCATGCCATAAGGCACATACGAGAAGAGCTTGATGATGAGTGCTTGCGCCCTCGCCTCTTATGATGGTGTTTTTCTTCACTTGAAGAATCATCCCATGACCTTATTGATGTGAGGGCTTGGTTCTTGCATGCCTTCTTCTTTGTCTTGGGTGTGGGCTTGTTTGGACAAACTTCCACAAAGTGCCCCAACTCACCACATCCATAGCATTCTCTCTTTCTTTGCTCATTTCTTTGATTGGTGAAAATGAGATCTTGGATTTGGATGGGCACACCCTTAACATTTAGCCTTTGGATCATCTTCTCCACCTTGTTGATAAATTTGATTGATTCTTCATCAAGGTCGGAGGTGGAGGAGGAAGATTGATCATCATCACTTGATTCATCATCATCATCATCATCATCATCATCATCATCATCATCATCATCATCATCATCATCATCATCCTCATCTTCTTCTTCATCTTCACTTGAGGAGCTTGAGCTTGTCTCAACTTGCTTGCCCTTCATCTTCTTTTTCTCGCTACATGCGAGAGCTTTGCCTTTACTTGATGAAGAGGCTTCTTCTTGACCCATCTTACGTGACATTTCAAATGCCACTATCTTGCCAATGACTATGCCCGGGGTCATAGTGCTCAAGTCCTCCATGTTGTGAAGGATGGTGATGATGCTTGCATATTTCTTTTATGGTAGCACGGAGATGATCTTCCTCACGATGTCTGCATCATCTAGCTTTGTTAGTCCTATTGAATGGAGCTCATTGATAATTAGATTCAAACGAGAATACATATCACGAACAAGCTCATCATTATTCATTGTAAAGGAATCATAATTTTGTTTAGCTAGACAATGTTTTTGCTCATGGACATTTGATGTGCCGTCATGGAGCTCTTAAAGTTTTAACCAAATTTCATGTGCCGTATTTAGAGTGAATACTTGGTTAAACACATCCATACTAAATGATTCAAACAAGCAATTTTAGCTCTAGCATTGCAATAAATTTCCTTTTCTTCACTCTTCATGGGTTTATCAGGATTCTTAATGGGTTTCATCCCATCACGAGTGACTCTCCAAACTTCCAAATCAACCGTCTCAAGGTAGCAAGCCATTCTAGCTTTATAATAGGGGAAGTTAGTGCTGTCAAAGTGCGGAGGCCTAGAGGTATCCATCCCAACCACTCTCAATAGCGTCGGCTCAACGGCGGTTAAGCCAAAGGTCCAAATTGAGCCAACCTGCTCTAATACCAATTATAAGGGACCATGATGCCTAAGAGGGGGGGGGGGTGAATTAGGCAACTTAAAATTCTTACTCTAAACTATGGCCTCTTTTTCTAACCCTAGCAAAACCTATGCAATAGATAAACTATCTAATTGTCCAACTACGGTTTTGCTAGTGTGTTGCTATCTCTACCGCAAAAGGAGTAATACAATCAATAAAAATACGGAAGCTAAAGAGCAAGGTACAGATATGCAAACTCCCGTCGATGACTCCGGTATTTTTACCGAGGTATCGAGAAGCGCGCAAGCTTCCCCCTAGTCCTCGTTGGAGCCCCTCGCAAGGAATCTCTCGCAAGGGCCAAGCTCCCGGTCGGGTAACTCCGTGGATAGCCTCGGGCCTTCCTCACACGCAAGTGGGTCTCCGACGTGCCTTCTGGCAAGCCTCTCCTAGATGCTCCCCGCCATCTTCACTATCAAGCTTCTGGCCAAAACGCCACGGGCCTTGTTCCCTCTGGTACACGGTGGCGGCCACACCACAAACGTGGTTGGTGTGATCTTGCAAGACTACAAGCCCCTTCGATGTACAACAATGGTGTGCGCAAGCACCGAGTGATAAGAGGTATGCAAACCTCACTAAACACTAGGCCTAAACCTAGAGCAAGCGCATAAGTGGTGGTCTAATAAATCTAAGCACTTCGCAAAGCACCTACGCTAATCACCTAATGAAACACTAAGCACTATGCAAGTGGAGATCAATAAAATGGTGTATCCACACCCTAGATATGTTTCCTCAGCTCCACACTAGTCATCTAGCTGGTTGGGGGTTGTATTTATAAGCCCCACTGAGAAAGTAGCCGTTGGGGACAAAATCTCGCTTTTCTGCTATTGACCGGACGCTGATCACATCCTGACCAGACGTGTCCGGTCGTCCCGACCGTTGGTGCCGCGATCAACTGATCGGACGCGGCCAGCGTCCGGTCACTTTCCATCGGACGCATCCGGTCGCAGTATCGTTGCTCTAGAACCTTTTTGTACTCGATCGGATGCTACTGTCCTACGTCTGGTCAATTTTGCCGCCAGCGTCCGGTCCAGCGTCCGGGCGCGCCTGTTGCCGAGCTTCTTGATTAGAGCGTTCGGTCACTTTCCTCCAGCGTCTGGTCACCTCTGTGAGCTTGTTTCTTCGCGATCTTGCGTACAGCTCGGTTCCTATCTTCGTGCTTGGACTTTGCTTGATATCCTGGGTCTTCTCTTGTGCTCCTAGGGTCTTGCTTATGGTGTTGATCGTTGGATCATCACGTCGCCTTCGTTCAAGTCATGTCTAGCATCCTATTGAACTACAAAACAATCACTTGCAAATTCATTAGTCCAATTTGGTTGTGTTGGTCATCAAACACCAAAATCCAAAGTAAATGGGCCAAGAGTCCATTTTCCTTACAGCGCCGACAAGCCCGATGGGCCCCCAGCGTTCACAAGGACGCTCCGAACACTCCAGTGGCCCCATGGGTTCAAAATCACTAGGGTCGAACCTACGAGGGGAGGATGAACCCCACACAGTGGCTATAGGCTTACGCCACTGCTGTCCGCGCTGCCAGAGGAGATACCAGTGTCATGGCAAAATATCTTCCCATCAAGCTTATGCCAACCGCCATGAACTGGTTCACAAGCCTTGCCCCGGACTCCATCGGATCGTGGGAAGAGCTAAAAAAGGTCTTCACCGACAACTACATGCCTACGTGCACTCGGTCGAGCACCAAGCATGATCTGAACCGCATCTACCAGAAGCCGTTCGAGCTCCTCCGTAGCTACATCAGACACTTTTTCGAGATGAGGAATTCTATTTATAACATCACGGAAGCCGAGGTCATCACCGCCTTCGTCCGAGGACTCCATCACCTCGATATCCATTCCAAGTTCAACCGCAAGCCACCCACGGGGATTGGTGAGATGATTACGACCGCCAACCAGTATGCCGACACCGAAGAAGCTGAAGTGCACTTCAACGAGGATGCGGGGATTCATCGCCCAACTCACCGCTGCGACAATCGCCCCGACAACCGACACCATAATGACCGCCACTACGACGACCACACTCACCATCGGGACAGTGGCCATGATCGGCTGGAAGGCTCCAAGTCTGGTCAATATCGCCGCCGCTGACCAGACCATATTATCGCTGCTGTTGACGAGCCTCGAGCCAAGCGCAACTATGATGAGCAGTACAAGAAGATCCTCAATGGCATGTGCCCTCTCTAGAAGAACGCCAAGCATAAGATGAAGGATTGCCTCAGCTTGGCTAAGGAATTCCAGGCCAAAAAGCTAGACGACGACAACAACGACGGCGCCGGAGGCCGCCGACCACCTGGGGGCAATAACAACGCCTTCTAGGATCACGATAAGGTGGTCGCCACCATCTTTGGGGGCCTCGCCTCCACCAAGAGCAGAAGAGAATGGAAGCTCGCCGCTCGCTGGGTGCTCGCCATCAACGCAGAAGACGCCGCCACCAACCCTAGCTATCGCCCTTGGTCCAAGGTCCCCATCACCTTCAGCAGGGCCAACCAGTGGGCGGATATCCCTTATATAGGGCGTTTCCCCCTTGTCCTCGATGCAACCGTCCAGAAGGTGCTTTTTAGAAAAGTGCTCGTCGACGGTGGGAGCGCTCTGAACCTCCTCTTCGCCGGAGCCCTAAAGGAGCTGGGCCCCGGGATAACAGATCTCACACCCTCAAACTCCTCCTTCTAGGGTGTGGTACCTGGCAGGGCATTCAAACCGCTTGGAGAGATCACCCTACTAGTACAGTTCGGCACGGCAAGCAACTACCGCGTCGAGCACATCAACTTCTACGTCGCTGACTTCAACACCGCCTATCACGCCATACTTGGTCGGACAGCTCTAGCCAAGTTCATGGATGTACCGCACTACGCTTATCTGGTGCTGAAGATGCCTTCGCCTGTAGGAGTCCTGGCCTTGCGGGCCAACCTCTCCATCGCCTACGCCTGCAAGACCAAGAGTCTCGCCCTCGCCGAAGCCACCGACCTATCCATCTAGATGGACAGTGTGGTCACTGACGCCAAGATGGTGCCCGCCAATGACCTAGAGATCCCATCGCTGGAGCCTCCTCGCGCCTCCGCCAAGTCCAAGGAAACCAAGGAGGTCGGGCTCGGCCTCGACGATCCCTCCAAGACGCTCGTCTCCTTCCTACATGCCAACACCGATGTGTTTCCTTGGAAACCTACAGACATGCTGGGGGTACCACGGGAGAAGATCGAGCACTCCTTGAATGTCTCGCCGACTACCAAACCAATCAAGCAGAAACTCTAATGATTCACGCCAGACAAGAAGGAGGCTATTAGGGTAGAAATAAAATGGCTCCTAGCTGTCGGATTCATAAAAGAAGTGTATCATCCTGAGTGGTTAGCAAACCTTGTTCTCGTTCAAAAAAAGAATAAAGAATGGAGAATGTGCGTTGATTACACTAATCTTAACAAACACTGCCCTAAAGACCCCTTCGGTCTGCTTTGGATAGACGAGGTTGTAGACTCCACCGCCGGCTATGACTTGCTCTCCTTCCTCGACTGTTACTCCGGCTATCACCAGATTTCCCTCAAGGAAGAAGACCAGATCAAGACGTCATTCATCATGTCTTTCGGTGCATACTGCTATACCACCATGTCCTTCGGGCTCAAGAACGTCGGGGCGACCTATCAAAGGGCAATCTAGTTGTGCCTCGATCAATAGATCGGCCGCAACATCGAAGCTTACATCGATGATGTGGTCGTCAAGTCCAAGACCGCTGATAATTTCATCGCCAACCTCGAAGAAACGTTCACCAACCTAAAAAGGTACCGATGGAAGCTGAACCCTTCAAAGTGCATCTTTGGAGTTCCGTCCGGTATACTCCTGGGCTACATCGTCAGCACACGTGGCACCTAACCCAACCCTGACAAGGTCTCTGCCATCACCAACATGAAATGGCCAACATGCGTCAAGGACATTCAGAAGCTTACAGGTTGCATGGTTGCTCTCAGCCGCTTTATATCGCGCCTCAGCGAAATGGGACTACCGTTCTTCAAACTCCTCAAGGCCTCTAAGCGCTTTTCCTAGTCGGAGGAGGCAGATACAGCTTTCGAGCAGCTCAAGTTGTTTTTAACAAAGCCTCTGATCATGACGGCGCCTCGGCCAGACGATACTCTACTGATCTGCATCGCTGCCACTTCTCACGTCATCAGCATAGCTATCGTCGTCGAACGCGAGGCCGGGCACGCCTATAAGGTGCAATGTCCAGTCTACTTCATCAGCGAGGTCCTTAATGAGCCCAAAACTCATTATCCTCAGGTCCAAAAGCTGCTATATGCTATTCTAATTATGTCGCGCAAGCTCCGCCACTACTTCGAGTATTACAAGATCGCCATGGTCACTGAGTTCCCTCTGGGGTACATTCTCCGCAACAAAGAGGCCAATGGCCGTATCATCAAGTGGGTTGTCGAGCTCGGCACTTACTCCATCGAATTTAGAAGCAGGCCTACCATCAAGTCTCAGGCGCTCGCTGATTTCGTCGCTGAGTGGACTGCGATCCAAGAGCCCATCGCCACTACTTGCCCCGAGCACTGGGTGATGTACTTTGATAGCCCCCTCAACATCAATGGTGCTGGTGCGGGCATTCTGTTTATTACGCCGACCAAGGATAAGCTCCGATATGTTCTCCAAATACATTTTTCGGCCTCCAACAACGCCGTCGAATACAAAGTGTGTCTCCACGGACTCCGTATAGCCGTTGAGCTCGGCATCAAATGCCTCATGGTATACGGGGACTCCGCACTGGTCATCAACCAGCTCAACAAAGACTGGTCCTGCTCCAGTGAAAAGATGGATGCATATTGCGCCAAAATCAGGAAGCTTGAAGGAAAATTCTACGGTATCGAGTACCACCACGTGGTACGACATCAAAATCAGCTCGCCGACCACCTATCCAAGTTAGGCTCCTCTCACGCCGCGATTCCACCAGGGGTCTTCATTCAAGATCTTTTGGCACCATCCATTAAGGAAGATAAGGAAGTTGAAGAAATTCCCCCCGCCGAGCAGCTGGTACTTACGGTACCTTCGTCGGCCACCGATTGGAGGGAATTGTTCATCAAGTACCTCACCAGCGCCGAAGTACCCACCGACAAGACTAAAACCAAACGCCTAATCCGTTGAAGCAAGCATTACATGCTGGTGGACGGCAACTTGATGAGGAAAAGTGCCAAGGAAGGGATACTGCATAAATACATCACCCAAGAAGAGGGAGTGAAGCTACTTCTCGAAATTCACTCTAGTTCCTGCGGCAACCACGTGGCCTCGAGAAACCTGGTTAGCAAAGCTTTCTAAGCTGGTTTTTACTGGCCCACGGCCATCTCCGATGCAGAAGACCTCGTCCAACGTTGTGAAGGGTGCCAATTTTTCACCAAGCAAATACATGTGTCGGCATAAGAACTGCAAACCATCCCAGCTTCCTAGCCTTTCGCATGCTAGGGACTGGACATGATCGAGCCTTTCAAGCCAGCGCTAGGTGGTTTTTGGTATATGTACGTCACCATCGACAAGTTCTCCAAGTGGATCGAGTATAAACTGTTTGTCTCGGCCACTGCAAAGAAAGGAGTCGAGCTCTTCAAAGATATCATCCACAGATTCGGTCTCCCGAACAGCATCATCACCGACCTCGGAACCACATTCATTGGTCATCATTTTTGGGATTTCGGCAAAGACCAATGCATCTCTGTTAAATACGTCTCTGTTGCCCATCCTAGAGCCAACGACCAGGTCGAACGGGCGAACGACATGAAAAGGAGGCTATATCAGAAAGAAGAAAAGCATCCGGGCAGATGGCTCAAAGAGCTACTAGCTATGGTCTGAGGACTGTGCACTCAAGCTAGTCGCAGCACCGGTGTGTCTCCATATTTCTTGGTCTATGACTCAGAAGTTGTACTACGAGCGAACGTTGCCTTTCGAGCACCTAGGGTGGAAAATTATGATGAAGAGCAAGTCGCAGCTGTTTGGACAGAGGACATCGACAGGGCCAAGGAAGAACGCCTAATCACCTATGTCCGCACAGCCAAATACCTAGAAGGCTTGTGGAGATACTACAACCGCAACATCAAAGGTCGTTAATTTGCTGTCGGCGACCTCGTTCTCCGTAGAAAGCAAAAAACCGAAGAGATGCACAAGCTCTCCTCCCCCTAGGAAGGGCCTTACGTCGTTAAAGAGGTTACCCGACCAGGGTCTTATCGGCTATGTGACTTGGATGGAATCGATATCCCCAACTCATGGCACATCGATCACCTTATACATTTCTATCCTTGAAATGCTCTAGATATGTATTCTCCACTCTATGATGAATAAAGTTTTGATCATCATAATTTGTCACCATTATTTCTCCATTACGATTTAATCTCCACTTACGGTCACCGAGCTCTAAGCTGCTCCTTAACGAACTCCAATATGTGATCGCCATAAACACTCTACCACGTTTCTCCATATCTCCAACATGTGATCGCCATAAACAATCCGCCACGTTTCTCCATATCTCCAACATGTGATCGCCATAAACACTCCGATGTGATCGCCATAAACACTCCGCCGCGTTTCTCCATATCTTCAAAATATTTCACCGACCACCGAGCAGCACATGTTCTGTTCTATGCTCTATGGAGAAGACCTAGTCTCCGATCTCTCTCTACATGTGCTACAGGCTCCGCGCTCTGCGTTATGGGTGGTCGGCTACAGTTCCTTGGTCACGCCTGTTCCTCCTACACGTGCACGGGCTCCACGCTCGATGTTATGGACTATGGGCTAGCCAAGGCCAAAGATTTTAGTAACAAACTAACTGCTCGGACGCTACTTATACTACGTATAATTGCGTTAGGGTTAATACTACAATGATTTTTTCACCGCAATACCAGCAAATTGCATACACATGCACATGTCAACATTTATACATATACATAAATGTCTGTTTGCGCCCTTGCATGTTTTAACTACTCTATTTAGTTATTACACCATGTTCTCCGAGCAAATTATCAGGCTTCACCATCGCCGTCCGTCTCGTCGAACAGGTCGATGTCGCCGGCCAGCTTCTTCGCCGCGTCTTCCACCTCATCCTCTAGCTGCTAGTGCTCTGCCTCGCCCATCCCTCTGGCGAATCTAGCCCCTATCGCCTGAAGGTCAACGGCTGGGCAGTGGGACCGGACCACCACAAGGGCGTGAGTAACGACGGTAACAATGGCGTCGTGGTTGAAGCTCTTGAAGTTCTCCCACTCCGCCTTGCACCTCTCGATGATGGTGTCCGAACATGGCGGCCTGCCGTCGGGCCGAGGAGCCACTACCAGGTCGACGTAGTCGAGCACCGGTTTTACTCCAGCGACTATGGCATCGAATTTGTTCCTTTGGGTCCTGACCTCCTGCTCCAGCACATCAAATTGTGCCTTGACCCTCCGACGGTAGTCTGCAAGCATTACAAGGTTCCATCAAGCAAGGAAACTACTTCAACAGTAACTCCGACCAGGAAGTACTCACCCTTCAGCTCCTCGGCCAATTTGTTGGCTCGCCCTGAGTCCTTTGTCTTCTCCTCTCAGAGTTGCTTGACGTTTTGTTGCAGCTGGCCGAGCTCTGCATCTTGCTCTACAAGCACAATGGTCGTCAGGAACAATAATACTTCAACAATGCCAAGCAATTTTGTCGATTTGCCATACCTTTCTTCTGCTCGGAGACTTTCCACAGCTGCTTGGACTTGGTCTTCAACCGCTCGGAAGCACCCGTCAGCTGCTCGGAGATAGTGGCTAGCTGCTCGGACTTGCCCCGCCGCTGCTCGGACGCGGTCGCCAGCTGCTTGGATAGGATGCCCTTCTGGTATTTTAGGTCCCGCGCGTTGGACTCAGCAAGGTCTCGCTCGAGCTGGGCTCGCTGGATGTTCTTCTCCATAAGGTTCATCGCCTCCTTGAGCTTTTCATTCTCCTCGGTGAGGGGCTCCATCCTCTTGATCAGCTGGTGGCGCTGCTCGACAGTCCAAGTTATCCCCTACGCACAAGGGTAATGACAAACTCCGATCTCCAACGTTAAAGACGAGCACTCTAGATGCAGTACTGACCTTGATTTGTTTCATCACTCCGGCAAGGGTGGACTCTAGTCTCCTCAGCTCCCTGGTGGTGTCCTCCTCCTCAACAACCACCACCTTGTCGCCACGTTTGTGGAGGATTCGGATAGCTTGGGGTTGAGATTCCTCACGTTCGATCTCTTCAACCTTGTCCTCCTCCGCCGTAGCTGGAGGCACCACTAGGGGGCTCCGTGGCCGGATAGCGTGTCTAACCATGCCCATTGACGCCTCAGGGAGCGCCGTTTGCTCCCCGGGCACTGCAGGTTTCTCCGCTCCGGCCTTTAGCACGGCATCGGCGACTCCAGCCTCTGCTCCCGAAGACCCGGCAGCTTCCGCCGTTGCCTCGGGCACCATCGTTGACCCGTCCGCCATCGACGCTAATCTCTCGCAGCCACCAAGTCCATCAGCAGTGGCGGTTGACTCCTCCACCGGCTACCGAGCACCCAAGAACTCTGGGATGGGAGCCACCGGCATTGCCTCTGCCTCGGGACCAGCCCTTGGCTACTCATTAGTTTGGAAGGGCGGGGTTAGATCCTCCGCATGCCTCGCGCTACATCAGACCAGCTTGTCAGTAGCCAAAAGAGATAAGGATACGACAACAAAATAACTCCAAGGCAAGGATACTTATGTGTCGACATGCCGGTACACTTTTCTAAACCGATGCTGCCTAACAGAGCCCCCAGCCGCGGCCTTGGGGTCGATTCCTGCACCTTGGGGTGGAGGTCTCGTGGTCTCCGCCGTTGGCCTCTCCTCTGCTCGCCGCTCTGGGACTCCCCTCGCCTGCTGCTCAGGGACTCCCTTCGCCTGCTACGTGGTGACTCCCATCGCCTGCTGCTTGGGGACTCCCTCCCTCCGATTGCCCCTCCGCGTGCATGTTGCGCAGAGGCGCCTTAGTGCTTGGTGGAGGAGCCACTGGCACTTCGTCGTCATCCGACCACTCGGATATCGCGGCGCTTCGTGTCCGAGTGGTTCGGTCACCGCTAAGCGAGATGCCACCTGGCTTGACGGGAGCGGCACCCGCCGTCTTTCTCTTCTTCTGGGTCAGCTCATCTGCCACTGCCCTCTTCCCCCAGACTTTCTCCGACATCGGGGATGGACTCTCTGTTCGACCAGCGTCCACGCCTCCAGACTCCGACAAGATGCTAATGGCTCCCTCCTCAGGCTGTGTTGGTGGCCGAGCATCTACTGCATGCGGCCAATCGCCCCTCGGCATGCCCGAGAAGTACACCGTTCTTTCCTGCGAATGGATCTTTGCATAAGTGAATCAGTCCACTGCACGGCAACGACAAAGGATAAAAAGCATCAGGAACATACAATAAAGATGTTTACCTGAGGAGGCAGATTCTTACAGTGAAAGGGTCTCGTCTGCCCTGGCAAGTTGAATGAGGCAAGTGGTGCAAATAGCTCTGTTGCCCGCTCCTGCACAACGTCCCTCTACAGCATCTCTGTCCTCTCCTAGGTGCCATCGGTCTCCCCCTTGAACTCAAAGGCTACGTGGGCCCTCTCCTTGTAGGGCTAGATGCGGCGTACTATGAAGCTCGTCGCCACCAGTCCACCATTGGTCTTCACGCCCTTTATTAAGCCAAGGAGCTCCCTTACCTGCTCCATATCAGCACTGCTTGGTTTCTCCGACCAGCTTTTCTGGCTCTCCGGGATGTGGTCGGCATCGCAGCGGATGGTGGGGTGGCTCTGCTTCAAGTAGAACCACTGGCATTCCACCCCTTCAATGATGTATTCAACGACGTATCCAGCCCTCTCCTTGTAGGGCTGGATGCAGCACACTATGAAGCTCACCGCCACCAGTCCACCATTGGTCTTCATGCCCTTTATTAAGCCAAGGAGCTCCCTTACCTGCTCCATATCAGCACTGCTTGGTTTCTCCGACCAGCTTTTCTGGCTCTCCGGGATGTGGTCGGCATCGTAGCGGATGGCGGGGTGGCTCTGCTTCATGTAGAACCACCTGGCATTCCACCCCTTCAACGACATATTCAATGGCACATTAAGGTACTCGCCCACCATTCGATCAACCAGCTGAAGATACATGTCGCCGACCACCTTGGAACCACCGCTGCCCTTCTTCTTCAGCCAGAATAGGTGATGGAAGAGGTTGAAGTGGGGAAGGATTCTGAGATACGCCTCACAGAAATGGATGAAGATAGATATGTGCAATATGGTGTTTGGGTGGAGGCTGCACAGACTAACTCTCCAGAACTCCAACAAATCCCTCAAGAACGGATGAACAGGAAAAACTAATCCGCGCCAAAAGTAGTCCTCACACACTATAGCTTCATCGGTATGAGGCATTGGGAAGGGCTCACCGAGGCCGGCCTCCATCCGGCGGTGATGCGATCAGGAAGAACGCCCGCCTTGACCAATCTGTTGAGCTCTGCCTCCCCCGTGCGCGACGGCACTCACCTTCTTTGGGTTCACAGCTCTCCTCTTCGGCGCCATCTCTCAGATCCGGATTGGG
Organism: Miscanthus floridulus; assembly: GCF_019320115.1. Classification (NCBI taxonomy): domain Eukaryota; kingdom Viridiplantae; phylum Streptophyta; class Magnoliopsida; order Poales; family Poaceae; genus Miscanthus; species Miscanthus floridulus. The sequence goes on from NC_089596.1 coordinate 16,761,435, forward strand.
GCTAGCGACGGAAGCGCTTGCAGCTACAAAACTGGGAGCGCGAGGGTTGAGGAGGAAGATGAAATGGCAAAGTGGCAAAGGTGGGAGCGCGGGGTGCGGCGGCGTAGCTATAAAGCACTCCCCCACCCTTTCGCATTTGAGGGATTTTGGGAAACCGCTCCCACGATTGGCGCTTCTTTGAATTCTCCGCAACAGCAAGCTGGGCTGTTACCTGGGCTTTCGCGCAACCACGGCCCGTATCGCCCATTTATCTCCGCAATTTGTTACGGCTCGCCGAATATTCACCGACTTCTCCGCCAACCGTTATGGCTCAGTAATTACCACTATACAACCATTACTCCAGTATTTTCTCCGCGATTTGTTTTCTCCAAGATTTCCTCTTGTCCCTCGGGGACTGCATCAGCATTACGTCTCGGTTCCTCACCGCATTGGGGATTTTCTTCTGTTGACTGCTGTTTCTGACCCTAGCACCACGTGACCACGTCACCTACTATCAAGCTCGGGGACTAAGCGGGCACACTTCACCTTGTGGTGAATGTGCTTTTTCTCATTTCGGGGCTACGCCCGGGGACTGGCCGTCTGCTCGGCTGGTCTTCTACTTTTCTTCTACTTTAGACCCTGGCACCACGTGACTACGTCACCTACTGTCAGTCTTGGGGACTAAGCGGGCACACTTCACCTCGCGGTGAGTGTGTTTGCTTTACTCTGGAAGATTCCGCGCCTCTTGAAGCTGAAGAAGACTATCTCCCTTTCTCGTGGTCGGACTCTAAGTGGGCACACTTGGTCCACCACGAAGAAAATTTCGATTCTGAACTTTAGCTCCTTACACCCTTATGGCAAGCCGTACTTGGGTCACACTGCTCAGCGACGGTTCACGCTGCTCGGCGATGGATTCGTGCTGCTCGGGAACTGCTCACAATTGCTCGACAACTCATCACAGTGGTCAGACCATGAGTTTGACTGCTCGGCTTTGTTCGCACCTGCTCGGACAAGCTCAAGACGGCGTTGCACAATGGGTACAAGGCGCTCGGGGACTAGCTGTGGGGGTAAGACCCTGGATACCCATGGCAGACCACATGGGCTACGCCCCTAGGGGCGGCCCAGCCCACAAGATGAAGCCTTGCGGGGCACGACGCTGCTCGGCGTCTCCCGCAAGACATCGGGAAGATATCCTGAAGATACTACGAGATCTGTTAGGATACGTATGATCCCATGATTCCTGTAATCTGTTATTACTTTTCGGTTATCTCTCAGATCTAACCGACTTGTAACCCTGCCCCCCCGGACTATATAAGGCGGGCAGGGACCCCCTCCGAACACACGCCATATCATACGATAGCCAATACAATCCAACAGAACACAGGAGTAGGGTATTACGTCATACTGATGGCCTAAACCTGTCTAACTCGTGTGTCTCTGTTGCCTTCTTGTTCTTGATTACACGCCTCTCTGCCGATCAATCTACCTTCGTGGAATACCCCTCGGAGGACTGCCGACGATATTCTGTCGACAGTTGCAATTGTTTCGTATGGATGTTGCATATATTGTAATTGTTGTATACGTATGTTGTAAGTTTCTGTTCCTAATGTTTCATTTGTTTTTTAGACGTATGTTGCAAGTGTGTTTATTTAGATGTTGCATATATTACGCACGTATGTTGCAAGTGTTTTATCTGGATGTTGCGTATGTTTTACAATGTTTCTCAGGTGGTTTTGCAAGTGTTTCAGATGCATGTTTCAAGTGTTTCATATGTATGTTGCAAGTGTTGCATCTGGATGTTTCAAATGTAGATTGGGTGTTGCAGCCCCCTCCTCGCCTTCTGCAGTCTCTTGTCTCCTCCTTCTCCCGGCGCCGGTTGGGCATCTGAACCAGAGGCGCAAACGGGCACCGCCTCCTCCCCTTTTTTCGATGCTGGTGACGTTTGGGGCGGTACGGGTCCCGCATGGGACGCGCGAAATGGAGGGTAGGCGTGGGCATCCGAACACGGGTGTCCGAACGTCCGGACGCTATCACCGCCAATATACTGTAGGTTCACCCGACCCCCCTTGATAGTGGTTAGTTCGGTGGCCGGTTTAATTTCCACAGCCACTTCAGCTGCTGCTGCAGCAGCCGGCTCTCACAAAAGTTCTGTGTTGTCTGTCAGCTGCGTTACAAGCAGCCGAACGGACAGCTGCGTGCACCACAACTTTGGAGTGTTGTCGTGTGTTTCTACAGTGCAGTGGTGAACGGATGGAATGCAAAATCTGTTTGGTCAATGCTGACCATATGATTGCTAATTTTACGTAAAGCATATATAGCAACCACACGTACAGGAACTCAGGAACTGTGTGAACGAAATGGACGCTAGCTGTAGCTAGAGAAGGAATATATATTATTTATTTATTATATGTAAGTGTCTGAGGGTGGGGACGGACAGAGGACCCACGGCAAAATTGCAACTGTCGTAGTGAACTGAACTAAGTAGGACAACTAATAAGGTTTATTTCAGACCATAACCATATGACACAGAAAACATTGGTTGAAGATAGATCGATCTCTACAAATAAAAACTAAAAAGAGAGCACATAACTACTCGATCTCTCCATTGTAAATTATAAGATAACGTGACTTAATGAACTACCTTGAGCAAAATACATTCAACACGCTAGTGGGCCATCACAGCACATGCTACGGCCCAATACTACCTTGATGCTTCTTTACCCAAGCTTATGTAGAGGTAGATGTATCTATATACTATATAAAAGAGCAAAGGAATTGAGAAATGCTTGTTACCCAAAAGTTTCTTACCCATCTTACCTGAGAACCATTGGATGACTTGGGTCTTTAAATCTAATGGTACTAATTAATCTTACTGTGGGGCTGTAAGATGTCTTACACACGATCTTACGTTCCTGCGGCTCGATCCTGTGTCCGCCACCCTCCCCGCGGTGTTTTTTTTCACCAGCGATTTGTTTACCCGCGCACGCGTACCCACGGGCCACGGTCCATGGTGCGATTACGATGCCTCCCTTCCTTCCGCAACCGTGGAATCAGCGCCTCGCTCCCTTCCGTGGGTGTTTGTAATACTCTCGGTGTTACACCGTAAATCGTTTACTAAAACACTGCATGAGCATCATGTTTAAGTGTTAATGCATGTAATATAGTGTGTAGATCAAATTCCGTAACTCGAAACGATCAACGGAAATGCATAACGAAAGTTAAATTCCATTGCCATGTTATATCACTTACGGTTTAAGACCAATTTTTATTAAGCAAAAATGCTATAGAACATGCATGCACTACTTGAATAAAGTTTGCAGTACAAATTTTGTAGATGATGATGAAATACCTGAGATCGAAAAATGAATTCACTAGCTAACTGGTCTAATAACTTGGAAATCGAATTTGACGCAAATCAGATCAAGACTTAGTCAAATTTCTAAGGCTGAAAAATAGTTTGGCAAAGCTATGTTTCGCAATTTTTGTAGAGTAATTGGGTTAAGGAGTGGTGTGGTTTTATGGCTTGTCTTAGTAGCCTCATATGCCCTCTTAGGTATAGCAACGCTGGTTTGGATGTTGGGTCAACCGATTGAGTGAATTGGATGCTTTAAAAAGCGTGCATGGCACGTACTTGGTTGGGTTCATCGCGCAGGCGCGGTCACCGCGCTCCTGAGCCGTCGTCGGCACGCCGGCCGCGCGCGCGCGTGTGTCTGGCCGAGCTTGGCTGGCCACTGTGGCCGGCAGCCCTGGCTTGCAGTTGTCCCTTCTCACTGCCGTAATGCGCGCTGCCACTGGCGCCCGCGTCGCTCTGTATCTCGGCTCTGCTCCACCAGACGCCGTCGTCGTTTTTGCTCAGGCGCAGTGGCATCGCATGGCCGTAGCCACCGTCGCCAGCATGCGCACGTTCCCTCTACGCCGCGTCGTCACGTCGAATGCACTGCGCGCATAGGGCCACGACACCCCCACGTGCCTCTGCTCCGCCTGGCATCTGCGTCCCACCGAGGCGGCATAGCACCCCTCTACTCACCGTGCCACCGCCGCCCTTGCTCTGTCCGCACGTGCAGCCGTCCCTAGTTGTGCTTTTGTCCTCTTCTATTAACTGGCAAGCTTCATGCCACGCTTCCCAACCACCGCCGCCTTGAATGGCGTCGCGCCGGCCCGACCGAGCCACGCCAAAGCAAACCGCAGCGCCTGGTCGCCTCTGGGGTAATTGCGCTCGCCTGTGGCTCAATTGGGAACCTAGCTACGCGCCAAGCCCGCGCGCTGCCACAACCGTGCGACGTCGAGCTCCAATTTGGAGTTTTTCTCGTCGCCGGTCATCTTATGGCCGCTTTCAAGCCACTCTAGAGCACCCGCTTCATAGATCCTTAGCATCTAATTCCTTGGCACCGTTGTCTTTGCCTTGATTCCCTCTACCCCCTGCGCACCCCACTTGCTCTATCGTTGTTTTCCCGACGCCGCTGACATGGTCGCGCCACCACAATCCGCCGCTTGGCTTGCCGTGTGCGCGTGGCCGGACACACCCGGTCCGTCCCCGGTCAAGCCACCACCACAGGTAGCTTCGGGGTGAGTTGATGATGCCCATCCATTGGTTCTATCACCTCGATTGTGCCTAGGCTCACTGGAACACGGCTGCCGCCGCCGCAGGGTGTCCGCCACCGTGGAGGGAGCTTCTGACCGCGTCCCCGTCCATCTCTTCACTGCCCACCGCTTCATGTCTGCATCTAGATGAGCATCGGCCCCTTAGAGGGGGCTGGGAGGGGCCCGGATGGCCGGCGTGGCGGTCTAGTGCCATTGCCGCCGCACCGGTGCGTGCGGGGGTGGCCGAAGGACCCGCCCGTGGTAAAGAAGCAAATGGGGAGGGGCTTATCTATATAAGCGCAGACTATAGGAATAGTGTTGCGGACCTCGGGGTGAATCACCGGTAGCTCAAGGGCGTTTTCGTAAAAGATGCCGGTGCGCGCGGGCCTCCCCGTCGTAGGCCGTTTCCGCGCGGATGGGCCGGATCCCACTTGGGCCACGCCTGGGGGTCACGCGAGCGCGCGCGCTGCGCGCGTGTGGGTCGCGCCGCTAGTTAGTGGGTCGCGTGGGTTGAATTCGGTTTTCCTTTTTCCAGGGAATTAGTAAATGCTTTTCCAACTTAGTTTTGAGCTGATCTTTGGAAAATTATCGTAAATTTTGTAGGTGTCTAAAAATAGTGAAACAAAATTTGTTAGGTTCACAAAAATGTGATCTATCCGTTGGTGTAGTTAGTTTATAGTTATCTGTGAGAATGTTAGATTCATTAATTCATTTAGGAAAAGCTTACCATTATTTAGATTAATATTTATAGGAATTTTGTGGCAAATTGGTAATAGCTTTGACCATAAAATTTTAACAGTAGGTTCATTGTATTATTATGTGCTCACTGTAATTTTTGTAGCCTTAGAATAGGTTGATAAATATGGTAGCTAGTACTCCTTGTTTTATCATATATATATTAAATCGGTATTAAGAATAAGGATGCCTTTAGTTGCTAAGATAATACATGAAATATTTCATACCTGTTTAGTGGGAATGATAGGCAACTTAGCGTCTTAGTCGGTAGAGCTAGCTTAGTAGCTTGATAGATGTATTCTTATTTTAAGAGTTGCTGTTGCCGTATTACTAAGTGTTGCATCATCATTTCATGCATGTAGATAACAAGTTGGTAGAGTTCATGACTGCGGGCGAGCAGGAGTACGAGGAGATCATCAAGGAGTACGAGGAGATTCTCGTACAGGAGGGAGCCCTAGAGCCATCAGTTGTTGACTTTGCTGACACCCCGCCTACCCAAGGCAAGCCTCGGTGCATAACCCTTATTTTTGAATGATCACTGGATATATATGCGTGTGATATGCATTTACGTTATAGGCATTTTATGGAAACTACATGCATAGATATACTTACCTATGAGTCCTACTAGCATAGGTCGAGTAGCTGCTATGCTCAGGATTTTGGTAACGTGAGTAACCTGCCGTTACTCACAATAGGTGATTATTATTATCACTCATGATAAAAATGGTGAAAGGAAAATGGAGACTGGGTAGGGATGTGGTATGGGTATTGGTGGGTGTAAGAGGTTGTGAAACGACCTAATTTCCACAAAGGGAAATCCTCAGAGTCGAAGTGTACAATGACCGTTATAGATCATAATACCCAAATTCCAGTCGAATACCACAACCATACAACGATAATATCAGAGTACATAAAGTGCAGAATTATATAATTTATTACATCGCCGCATCGGTGGAATCAAAAGTAGCATTCATCCAGAACAGCTTGGAGACAAGATCGCCAAAACTCGAGCGTAGGAACGAACCCCTCAACCGTCAAACTCCTCAAAGCTATACTCCTCAGCAGAACCTGTGTGCTAAAGTTTATCAGTATGATTTGTACTGGCCACTCCCACCCTATGAGCCATGCTTTGTGGAAATTAGATGCAAGTTGGATATAATCAAAAGGAACCTATAAGGCTAGGGTTTCCTATGTATTAGCATATCAAGTGTATAATAGTATAGTCAAGTTTTAACACCATTCCCACACACATTCCACCCCATTTCCGTCCAGAGCCAGGTTTCGATCCTGGGATCGATATACCACCATCTCCATATCATCACCATACCATCGCTTAGTTGATAGGCCAACTCCCTCTCGGCACTATCTCATGGCCCGTAGCCCCTGGCTACGACCGACACTCTCTCACAGGGGAAGAAGAGAAGGACTCATCTCGCTATCTAGTTTAAGCGAACCCCAGGAAAGGTCCATAGCCGACTAGTCGGCATATGTATCGATCGATCAACCATACACTCTGCAGAGGTTTTACATAACCACAAGATCTGCCTTCTTCGCTGACCGTCGTCAACTGGGCTGATTCCAGCCGCTTGCTAGCCTAGGATAATGCCACTCTACCATTCAGCCCTGGTACACCCCAAGTTTAGTCTGGGGTGGCTGAAACTATGAGTCATGAGCTGAGTCCACAAGGTCTCCATGAAGTCTTGGAAGGGTGTGAGGGAAATCCTCCGCGCCCCGTACCTCCTCGCACTATCCGCTATCAACCTAGCAGTAGTGGCAAAATCCTACCAAGTAGTCCGACCGTCCCGCACCATATAGGGCGAGTGGTACGTAAGGCTTCCCGGTGAGTCTGAGTACTAGTAAGTCCTTAGGGATGACCAAGCCAGAATGTCTTCATCAGGGTTTCCATTTACCATGCCACCACAGCACCTCCACCGCGGACTCCTCCCATCACAGGTTCATACCCAGGGCCACCTCATATACCATTTACCCACCACAGGTATCCATTCCAGGGGTGCCCAGGTAGCACCCCACGGCAAGACTTGCCCTAGGCTCGTCGTATACTCCAACTTGGTCGACACAACCCTTACCCTCCACACACCCAAGTCACATACGCAGCACTCTCCCCATAGTCCAGATAACTCCAGTTTCCACCACGCATCAATATGGTATATATAAGCGAAGTAGAAATAATAAGCAGTGAAATATAGCAGCATGCGTGTGACTTAGCCTAACAGCAGGGTGAGCAGGGGTAAGGTTGCGTCAAGGTAAAGGCCATCAAGAAAGCATACTACCATGTAAGTCTTATCATAGTGTGATTATAACAATAAAGTAAAGCAATAACAGCTCTATATTAGCCATGTGTAATAGGTGCTACGAGATTGGGTGGGATGTGGCACCTTCAGTGAAGTCGTCTCCGTACTCCTCACGGTACTCTCGATCCTCGTTCGTCCGGTTCTCCTCCGAGTCTACAAATGATCGCATTATAGTCATGTTAGCGACGTCTATAGCATAGCACAAAAAGCAATGAAAATTCAAAAGAGCCAAATGCACTCAAACATGGGTTCATTACGTAGAGCCTAGTTTTAGATGAATTTTGGTCCTGGTCTTGTATTTTTCTGAGTTCGTATGAATTAGTTATGAATTTCTGAAGTTTCAATCATTTCTGAAAATGGGAAAAGGCCAAATTAATATTGTGCTGACACGTGTCATGCTCCTGTTGGTCCACGTGGCATGCTGACATCAGTATGACATTACCATGACATCATCGTCTCAGCTTTGGTACTGACAGGTGGGTCCAGAGCTGCTGACGTCAGCAGTTGACGTCATCATGACATCATCATGACGTCACCTCGGTTGGGTTTGCCACTGACAGGTGGGTCCAGCGGTTCTGTGTCACTGACTTGTGGGCCTGGTCAACGGTCAATGTTGACTGGTCAATGGTCAATACAGGTCGAGCCTCGACTGGGCTGGTTGGGCCTGGATACGGGCTGGGCTTTGGCCCGCCATGTGGCGCGCGCTAGTGCGGCCACGTCGTCTTACTGGGCCACTAACGGGCCGTGGTCCACGGGCGCAGGTGAGGCGCGGTTCATGGTGAACCAGCCTGCGTTGGCCCATAGACCGCAGAGCCAGTCTATGAAGGACTTGGTCCACTTACTCCTTCCCAGGGTTCGGTTCACGTGCACGACGTGGTCGTGGTCAGAGCTCGGCGGAGCTGCTCGGGACGTGGTCGACGTGGTCATGGTCGGTGCTTGGCAGAGCTGCTCGGGACGTGGTCGACGTGGTCGTGGTCGGTGCTCGGCGGAGCTGCTCGGGACGTGGTCGACGTGGTCATGGTCGGTGCTCGGCGGAGCTGCTCGGGACGTGGTCGACATGGGGAAAATCCCCTGCTTCTTCCCCAGCGTGCTCCCGCCGGTGGCGAGGTCATCGGCGAGCCTCACCCATGGCGCTGGTGTTCAATTAAGGTAGGCAAAAGCATCACCAAGCCTCGGCGAGTGCAGTGGTGGGGTCAAGGTGGCGGCTGGGGCTTCCTAGGGTCCCAGCCACGGTGAACGACGGCGTGGGTTCGTCGGCGTGCATGGACAGGGCTGCAGTGGTAGCGAGAGCCTAGTTGGAGGAGTGTGTGAGCTCCACGGTGCTTCTACGACCATGGTGGGTGTGTTGAAGGAGCTCCTAGTGCTCCTAGTGGTTCCGGCCATGGTGGTGGGGGCAAAGCAGAGGCGGTGGCGCTCCGACAAGGTGCGGTGCGGCAACACAGGGCTCCGGTGGGCTTCTTTCTCGGCTAAGGTGAGCGCGGTGTGTCTCTTGTCATGGTGGAGCCAGTCGAGGTGTCAACGCCGCCTTTACCGTGATGTAGAAGACGCGGTGGTCTCGCCATGGTTGTGCTCTCGGCCATGGTGAGTGTGCTCGTGCATGTGCGTTCCTGCTCCGATGTACTACGTCATGGCTGGGTTCCTCCTTTTGGCTGATGGCAGCGCGCACGGTGCGTCCTGGGTCTCGGCAAGCGTGGCCTAGCGGTCTCCCTAGCTAACCAGTTGGGCTAGGCCGGAGCTCGAAGCTTCAGCAAGGTTTCGATCATGGCGGTGCACGTTCCATTTGGCTAGGGAGGTGGTCTCAGCAAGATGGCTCACCGCGGGGAGTTCGAAGGCGATGTTGGTGGTGCGGTCGTGTAGCGGTGCGTGGTGCTGTGCCGGCTCGCGGAAGAAGACGGTGGCACCTTCCTCTGCTCCGGTGGCAGCGTCCTTCTCTGCGCCTCTCCTTCTCCTCTCGTCCCTCGGCTTAGTGTGCTGGTGCGAACCGCACAATGGCGGTGAGGTGAATGGAGGGCTAGGGCTCGGGGTCCTCCTTGTATAGGCTGAGCTCCATGCTCATCCATGGCGGATGATGGAGCGGCTGGTGATGTGCCGAGCGCATCGGACGGCACTCGCGTGCGGGGGCGGTTGCGTGGGCGTGGCGCTAAGGTGGGCGCGGCGCCGAGCAGGCCTGGGCTACTGCTGCTCCCTCTCTCCTATTTCTTTTCCTTTTTCTATTTCTTTTTGTATTATGTTACTCTTCTTTCATGCATATAAATCAAAGTGGCATATTTCTCCTTTGGTATAATGTCCCATGGTGATAAACATTGGTCATAGTATATGTTGGGATATTAATCCCATGTTAGTACATTTATTTATAAACAAATATTTGTTAGCTTTTATTAATCAACACATAAACCCAAATCACCATGTTGAATATAATGCAACTTGATGTATGTTTATGTGGTAAAATAAATTCAAGGTGATGAGGTGAGAAACTTGTGCAGTCATGTAGGTTTAGTTGGATTACGACTAATGCAACACTTAGGGTTAGCTCCTACAAATGTCACTCATCATCACATTGGGTTTTGAAGAAAAAATTTATAGTTGGGATTTTTGGTGTGTGGATTTTTGGGTTGTTACAGGTTGTGTCCTATGGCCAACGGGGCATAGCCTGGTTACACTATTTCCCTGTCTGTGTCGGTTAAGAACCGGCCGTTGCATTGGGTTCTAAGCAAGTCACAGACTTATTATCCTGAACACATACTTGTGTATGGGCGCGGGAAGGCTCATTGTTCTCTTGTCATGGGTTCTGGTTCTTTCTAGACTGACTGATTAGAGGCGGGGATGGTGGAGGTCTAAGCACCGTACTGAGTCCGGGACTCAAGAGCGGGGGCTTGGAGTCCAAGTTTGGACGGGGACCTAGACCCCATGACAGAAGGGTAGTGGGTTGGTCCTACTATTGCCTAGGGTACAAGCGGGGCGCGTGTTTCAGGGTACCTAGCTGGCACATTGATTCATGAATCGTCGGGCGATCCGGTACGGCTTGTCTACAGTCTAGCACCGTAGTAAGAACTGGAAGATGAAAGGTGGTGAAATGGAACTGTTTGCTCAACTCTTGCTTGAAAGTAGAACATGTGCTTGCATAGAGTGGTTAGATAATGAACTAATCATGAATGTTAATAGTTAACAAACATAAGGATTCACTATTAGTATTGCTTTCTATAAAAAGGAAACCCAGCAAACCATAAAACTTATCATATCCCTTGGAGTTGGGAAATTATTCCCACTAGTCGATAAGTCTTGTGAGTACATTGTATACTCAGGGTTTATTTACCCCTGTTGTAGGTGTAGCTTGAGGAGTAGCCGTTATGTGAAGGATTCTTCTGTGGGCACAGACGGATCCTTGTATATTATCGATAGATGTTTATTTTCATTCCGCTGTTTAATTTCCGCACTCTGAACTTGGTACTATAATAATGTATTTCTAAGAACTCTGATTGTATGAAATGGACTAAGTATTGTAAACTCATTCTTATTATTGGATCCTAAAGGAAAAATGTGGATTATTCGAGCTCTCCCTTGGGGTGTGCTCGACGGAATCCGCCCGATGTAGCTCGCTCTCGGGGTGCTTAGTGTCTGGTGGCAAACGAGCACCTCCGAAGGTGTGTTATTTTGGGCAGTTCTGCCACAGTGTTGTCCTCTAGTGCGTTGCTAGCGCTGGCGTCGCCTCTCAACCCACCACCGCCGGCGCCACCCCTTAACGAGCCGGCGCTGCCTACTTCGCTTCCTCCAGCAGGCAACTCTCTCCCTCCCAGGCGGCAGCGGCGGCGCGTGGGTCTCTTCCTCTAGGCCGGCGGCACTCGCGCGCCCCATCCCAGCCCTCGCCCCTCGGCTGCACATCATACTTATCTCCGACCACAGGTGCAAGCATACGCTGCAGCAGGGGACCTGATCTCTTTCGTCTTGCTATCTACTGGTAGGTGTCGGCTTCTCCCCATGCTTCATCCCCATGTGCTCTCTCAGATCCATTAATTTGATAATGACTAATCTTACTATAATTTTATGGAAGGAGTTCACTAAGATTGATAACCATAGACATATTTACATTGGTCTGGGAATCTAAGTAGATTTTGAGTATTGCGGCAGCAGTAGTAGGATTTAAGCCATTCTGATCGCTTTGTAATCAGGCAATACATTCGTTAGTGTCTCAATTCTGCTTTTACGACCTGCCAGTCAATACATACATATTCGAACTGAAAAAGGTGAAAATTGCCTCCTTTCCAACTTATAGAATTTCCAAGGTCGTTGTGCATACACAATATCTACCTAAAAATTGAGACAAGTACTGCCACTTCGTTACTAGGAATGGTTTTGCACTTCTATGAAAATTTCACTTTTATTATGTTTTGTCTAGGTAATTATCTCACTGAAAGAGCAATAGTAGATTGATCATCGATGAATCATTAGAAAACAGAACAAACTAACATCAATTTTCAGTTTTGAGTTCCTGAATCTGAATTGCACTACTGAACCGTATTTTCTCCCATGTGCCACTTTTTTTTACAGGCCTTGAAAGGTTCACAAAGAAAATGTAATTAACCATTCACGTACCTCATAGAAAAATTCTGATTTCCTGTCGGTCAATATACAGTATACACAGGGCGGTATACAGCTGAGATATTGGAATTATGTCCTTTGGCACTGAATGATTTAGAATAGTTGTACATCATTCTCATCCAATGCAATATTTCAAATTGATTTGGCTATTGAACTTTCATATTTTTCCAAGGTGATGATGGCGCTGGATCCTGATCTCCACCGGTAGCAACGATGACGACAGTTGGATCTGCAGTGGTGGTGTTATTGAACTTGCGATGGTTAGTTATTTTCCCCTACAATCTAGATTGTTGTTACCTATATTTCTATATAATATGCACCACTTTAACTATTGCAGCTGTATATTATAGAATTACTAAGGAAAAAAGTGGCATCCTTTAGCCTAAATAAGAAATCATTGGATGTCCTATTGAACTGCGTCATATTACATATCATATAAAAATACGTATTTGTACCTGGGACTGGTGATTGGTCAGACGTTAAGAAAACTGTCGAATTACTATTTCATTTTGTGCTGTAATTGACATCAATTTTAGCATTGAACTTTAATATAAAAAATGTGGGTGCTTAGTTTATGCTCTTTTCTCTTTCGACAAGCAATCGTGGATATCAAGTGCAAAGTCACATGTACATATGTGACTATTTTAACTTCCTTTAGCATGGATTTCAATATAGGATTAATTCCAACCACTTGCTACAAATATTATATTTTCCGAGTTTCATAGCCTTTATCAGTATTCTTTTTGGCCTCTGAAGTCTTCAGTGTTAGGTAGTGTACATAATCATTTGTGCTTTGAAACCATTGTGCTTAGCAGCTGTAGTTTTTACTATTTTTCTTAATTTAATCACTGATTTCCATACATGGAAATGCTCCTACAATTTCTTTGTAGATCATTTGAAGTTTTACTTTGTCTGCAGATTTGCTGGAACCACAGGGTTCCAGAACAATGGTTATTAACGTGTTGTTTTGGTAGAAATAGGATTCACTTGTGTTGTGTTTTCCATTTGTGTTGTTCAATGCTATTAATTTGAGTACTCAACATATATAATTCCTGCGTTCAAACTAATCTGTGGTGCATGCATCTGCTTGGCATCCTTATTTCTCAGGGGATAAATGCAGGAGACACGAAGAAACTAGGATACAGGGATTTACACTTGCAATGGCCTAATGATGTATAACAACAAGGTTCTGAACTATACATCCCAATACCCAAATCTTTGTTCTGTCTGTCTGAATTCTTGTTGCACAACGCTTAAATTGATATCTTGTTTGTGGGACTTGCATGCTGCTTTCATTTCTTCAATGTTCTGAACATATGTCTATTGTTCTAATTTATGATTGTGGAAATTGACTTTGCACATTTGAGGATAAGCAATACTGATATATTCTTCCTGGTAATTACTACATGGAAGACATCCTCATGTAGAGGAGGGAAGGATGTAACAATTATGTTTTGTATTTTGGCTAGAGGTTTCCCGATGTAGCTATTCAAAATTCATATGCTGATAACCCATAGTTTTACATTGTTGTACCATATTCATATCAATACAATCCAAATGTCACTGAAACTTTCAGCTTGGAGTGGCCTTGCAGATTTCTAATAACCATTCTATCCATGATGAAGCTCATATGTTACTGAATCCTGATGTTCTCTTCCTAGCTATGGACTGGCATCATTTTGTGTGAAAAAAAGTTGCAATGGGAAATGGATATTGCACTATAACTCATTAACGAATTTTGCAATTCTCCAAATATTTTTTACATGGGTTTATGGCATTTGTATATCTCTTAAAAAGAAGGAATTTGAAACTATGAATGGCTATCACATTGGCATTCAACTTACCTTACTGAATAAATAATGAAAATATGCTCAAATACTTTCAGCCTGTTTGGTGGCGCTCCGCCTCTTGCTCCGCCAACAAATTCGGCACCAGAGCCAGAGGAGAAGCACTTCGCGTTTGGACGAGCGGGAGCCCTTCTCACGTACGTACAAGAAGCCATGATTCGCTGCTCCGGCATAGAAGCCTGTGAACATGAAGTCATGCCAAAAACACCCTTGTCTCACTATTACGTTCCCGTGATAATTGTTTGGAGAAAGATGGATAGGCAAAATAGAATTATAAACATGACTCAAAAAAGAATAACGATTTTGACAATTATACTTTTTATACGATATATGTTGACTTCTCCAAAGTTTCATTGTCATTATTATTGTTTGATATAAAGATTATTTTGATAGACACGTGCGTGTCGTACGTGCATGTCTACTAGTACGAAGCAAAAGTGTCCAATAAATTATTGGCGTCATTGTTCAGAAGATATCTTTAGCTTTATTCATTTGACGCCTTACAACACTATTTTATCTGCTTGCAACTAAATTAACTATTGCTCGATATATTTGCGTGCATTGAGCCTACTATTAAATACTCCCTTCATTTCATATTATTGTAGCATGTAGATTTTTCTATCAAAATAATTATTGGCCAGCAGGCCAGCGACCTGGGCGCCTGGCGGGCTGGCGCTTGCCGCTGTTGGCCTGGGCAGACGGCCTAGCCATGGGCGCGCTGCGCTCCTGCATGGGTCGCACCGCCACGAGGGTGAAGAGGCTGATCGACTGGGAGCCTCGCTGCCTCGGAGACACGGTCAAGTTGCTGAAACTACTCCCACTTAGTGTTCTGGTAAACTAATTTGAAGGACCATTCTTCCTTTAATATATGGTCATGAAGTTGAGTGCATTACATCTCTTCGTAGCTAGATACAACCGCGTTCCTTTACATTTAACAATAGCTCTGATTCAAATTGTTATACTACTTGGTCAGATCCTGAATTGGGAATTGGGATGCAGCGAGACACAAAGTTGTATGGTGTTGATGCCACTAAGAACACTTGTTTTTACCCCTGATTTGTATCCTTTGCCCGGAATTTGTTCGGATGTATCCTTTCTGTGTTTGGGAGACTCCTGGCTAACTAACACACACGTTCTCCCTCGATATTGGAGCAAGGAGCAAGCCCGGATACTGTTCTCCTTTGAGAAAAGAAAACACATTGACATTTCTATGTAAATCAGCTGCTGTCTACCGATGATCACACTCGATGACAACTGAATTATTACTTTTTGCATTATAAATTGCCAATGTTTTGATCCACTGATTTATGGATACAAAATCATGGCATTTCCGATGAAAGGAACTACCAAGTACCAACCTCGTGTTTCCGGTTTTTGCCGGGAGAACTACTGGTGGTGTGTGAAGTTTCTGTATAGCCAATTATATTCGTGCTTGAGTGCCACTAGTGCCAGTTCATGTTCTTACTGGCCATAAAAGGTTCCACGTTCTTTTTCCTTTAATTTTATGTCAAGTTTATTTCTCTCACTAATTAGTAAATCAAATTTTTGTATAAGACTTTCCAATCAGCGATGCCAGTGGCTCGAGCCCCCCTACTCGGCCTTTATATTGGGGACGCCCAGTGATATATAAATACAATATAGTAAGAGAGAAATTACTATCTATCCTAGCTACCTTGGCTCCAGCTCCACTATTGAAACGTTATCTCGCTAGAGAAGGAGCGTTAGTGATGTTAAGCAACATCACATTCACGGCCAACATGGTGGGCCTGTCAGCAGGGCTGTCTTAAACGCATAGCAGTCCAATCTGAATGCACCTCTTCAACATCTCACTGGAGCTACTCTTCAGGGACGACGAATCCATGATTATCTGCATCCAACTAGGATGTTATACATGCAAAAAACGACAATAATAAGAACAAGAATCATGGACATTAATTATGAATTATATAGATGTTATTAAGAAATTATACAAAGAAGAGGGGAGAAATAAATAAAAACACTAGTTAATAATTATCATCTAATTGAGGAGAGTTGTATTGTGGACCTTCTAGGAGGTTAGGGGGTGTGGTGGGTGGGTGGGGGAGCATGCCCCCCTCCCTCTGCCATTGATGCTATCCTTAGATGATCGATCTACTCCTGCTTAGAGCAAGTATAATAGCAGGCTGTAAGCCGACTAAATGCTGAGGTGGAGGAGAGAGGGGAGGAGAGAGAGAAGAAGCGGGCTGTAAGCTTACAGCCGGCTTGAGCACAATAATCAAGAAAGTCTGAGAGAGAGACAAGTGGGCCATGTATTAACTGTAAAGAGCTAACTACTATATGAGTGGGCTGAGAGAAGGCTACAAGGAACCTTACAGCCAGCAAGCCGGCTGTATTATTAGCCTTGCTCTTAGAGGACAGGGGGCAGGCCCCTCCTCTCTCCACCACTGATGCTATCTTAGAGATCAGATGTCAGCTGGTTAGTAAAACTTCACTTAGTTCTGCTTCCTTATTTAGAGCAACACCTTGCTTAATTAAAATGAGCTAGCTAGCGCGCTGTATGATTAGGCTGGGTGTTTTTTAGTTTCCACATTGCACTATTTAGGCTGGGTCGAAGCAACATGCTGCCAGAAAAGAAAGATGAGTGGCCGTATTACTACCTCCACTGCTACACCGCAATACATGTATGGTGAGAGTCTTCCTCGCGTTGAATGTTTGGAACCCCGTAGTCATTATGTAGGTGAGGCAGCTTCGGCAGTCATGGGGCACCATCTCGGGGGTGCACTGTGCTAGCCCGAAAAGCTTGTTGTGACTCTACTTCGAGATGTCCCCTTGCAACGATAGCAACCCAGTGGCAAACTTGTTGGACGAGATATTTTTTATGTTAATCCTTTTTTAAAAAGAAATTTTAAAACTAATTCCAATTTACTTTGAAGATATCAATGACTTGAGGCATGTAGAGTTTTCCATCTCTACTTGCATCCATTCCACTTAGAAGCCGCCAACAGATATTGGATTTTATCCGTCCAAGGAAGGCAATCTCCAATCTCTTCACACTTTTTCAGTCCTTCTAGACGGGCACGAAGTGATTGACATTCTTGGCACACGAGAAGCGAAAACACGCATATTCTTTCAAAATTTCAAGAAGCACCTGTTAATCTACCGATAAAAATGCTTATTATTGGTGTCTTACCCACAAAAAGGCAACTCTCTATTTCGACCACTCTTTCTTGTAATAAAGTTCGTTTCAGGGGAACAATAGGTGCACGGGTAGTAGTGGTTCTTTGCAACAACCTGCAATAAACGGAACCAATTATATATATTGGCACAATACACCTGTATAATAAACAAACTGTAATAAACGGGCAACCAGTTCTGCGGGCAGGCCATCATCGAGACCAAGGCGCGGGCGCCGCAGGTGACGCAGGAGGTGGAGAAGCGCGTGTCCGTGCCGCGGCCGGTGTGCATGCATCGACCGGCTGCCCTGGGCTCTATTCGGCTGATACATAAGCCGCTTGATAAGCCGGCTGAAGCTGTTTCGTTGTGAGAGAAAAATACTGTAGATTCTACCTGATAAGCCGGCTGATAAGTTCAAGCGAACAGCTGCGCCCAGGTGTAGGTGGCGGACGTCGCGGCTTCATGGTGGGCTGCCTCACCAATGAGGCAAGGACAGCGACGGCAAGATCGTCGAGGCCACGGACATCTTGGTGGGGCAGCGACTTGCACCTGGCGCGGACGTCTACAAGAAGTCCGTGCCGCGGCAAGGACCTGGTGGTGCCCATCGTGGCTGGGGCTGTCCTGGTGATCATCGACCTTCCTTGCTCAGTGATCAGATGCTGTTTGTTGTAAACTGTAAAGTAGACGCTGCCGAGAAATTGTTGTAGCAAAAAATTGTCCCCTTATTCACGCTACAGAGAACGCCCATTATTTTTGCCATGTATCTCAAAATAGTGTATATCTAAATTCATAACAAATGCTAGGTACCTAAAAAAGCCGAAACATCATATAATTTAGAGCAGAGGAAGTAGAAACTAGCAGTATGATTGGGGTTGGCAATGTGACTTATAGTGGGTGGCATTGCCCAACTCACAGTGTGGCAGGAGGCGGTAGCCCTTGGGAACCGTCGAATGATACGAGACCAGATGGAGAAACTGAAACGACGACCATAGAACTAGACGCGTAGATGCTTTTCACCTTCTACATGGGCTTCATAGCGGATCGAGTATATATGCAGCCCTACTAACAGGCCCAGCGCTTGGACGACCTTCGTCTTCCTCGGTCGGACATTCTTCTTGTTCTTCCTTCAGGGCGTGTTTGGAACGTAGTTTTTTCGTAGGAATTTGGGAGGATTTCATTCCTCTGGAAAGAAAGCATGTGAGAGCGTTTGGAACACAGGAAAGTAATCTTTTATTTCCTATGGAACACTGTAGCTTCTTCACGGTTTCACGGGAAAGCAAAACTCCACTCCAATCTCTTGTTTCTGATTCCTTCGCGGGAAGCCCAAGGTGACTACAGCGATAATTCATCGGAAGAATGGTTGTCTACTGCTAAAAGCGGGTGGATGAGTAAGTGCATGGGTCCCACAATTGTAAAAAGAGTCTGGTAACTGCTGACGTGTATAATAGATATAGTAATTAGTACCCATATTTGCCTAATATGTTACCATTCATGTTATAAATTCCTGTATTTCGAACAGCCTAAAATTTCTGTTCCTCTGTTTTGAAATCCCGTAGTTTTTCACTTTTCATCATACCTTATTCCTGCGTTTTTTCCTATTCCTGCATTTTGGATTCATTCGTTCCAAACATGCCCTCGTACTTCGCAAAAACACCAGATGGCAAGTCGTCGCTGGGTGGCGGGGGGAGGGGATGAATCTCGCTGGCGGGGAGGTCTGGCGTCCGCCGGGCCTCTGGTGGATCCACCCTGTCCATCACTACACTGTCATGTGGATGTCACGTGCTTGATTTCCACACATGTTGCCATTGGTTCAGCTCGTAGTTGCAGGGACAGGATGGGCACGCACTGAGAGAAGCCAGTGGTGCAAGTTCAGCTGCTACTCATGGTCGCCGAGTTTGAGTGGAGTAAACAGCTTCGCAGAGCAAGGGATGCATGGGCGCCCCAAGAGGTGCGGGAGCGAACTTTAGAATACGGGTTATGTACTTTTGGTTGGTTCCACTAGATGTTAACTGTTGACTGGCCACTTATTTTATTTTAGTATTACTCCCTCCATCCCAAATTGTAAGTCATTCCAAGAATCTTGTAGAGTCAAAGCATCTCAAGTCTGACCAAGTTTATATAATAAGATAATAACATTTATGATACCAACTAAGTACTAATAGATTCTTTGTTAATTATATTTTTATAGTATACCTATTTGATGTCATAAATCTTTGTAATTTTTTTTATAATTTTGGTCAAACTTGAGAAGCTTTGACTCTCCAAGATTCTTGGAATGACTTACAATTTGGGATAGAGGGAGTACTTGTAAACAATCCAAATGTGATGAAGTACGATTCCTTTGCTCGATGATTCTTGATGGTCGGTTTCGTAGCGTGTACCTCAACGACTTGATCTTGCGGGTTAAGCTACACAAGTGTAGCTCGTGGTTGGCTTTAGGGTTCTTGCGACCGCCGAGTTGGTGCCATGCTGATCGAAAGCACGATGCGTGGTACCAGCTAGACGGTCGGGGTGGGATCCTCGCAGTTATATTATCGTAGCATTACTTTTTGTGTATTTTTTCCGTTACAATACAAGTTTATTTACTTGTGTAGAAAAGATATAGTTGGCCAAACGGGCCGCCCGACACTGCACTAGCACGGGCATGGCCAGGCACGGCCCGGCCAGGCACGGCACTACGTGGCACGGTAGACTAGCCGTGCCGTGCCTGTTAGTGCCGCCGTGTCGAGGTACCGGCCCAGGCACGGCACTATCAGGTCTTAGCCGTGTCGTGCCGTGCCACTGAGCACGGCAGTCCAGTAGTGCCCGTGCCGGCACTGGCACTATAAGTGCCAAACACCTCAAACTGATCAGAACATCAGGGACAATAACTTCATCATCTCAATATCACAATAACTTCATCATCTCAATCTTAACTTCATCATCAGAATATCAGATTATCAGAGAACTTATCAAAGACTCAAAGTTACATGTTCACAGAGAATTGATAGTGCTGTGCCTGGGCCGGTCCCTCAATGGCTTCAGACAAAACAGAGCAAGGGTTAGTAGAGATCAACGGTTAGAGTTAGGGATTGAGCAAGGGTTAGGTCGACGACGACTTACCTTCAAAGTCGGAGCACCAGAGTCACCGGCGAGGTCGACGAGGCACGGATCCGGCGAGGTCGATGACGAGGGATGGATCCGGCGAGGAAACCTACGGATCATGTGAGGAAACCGACGGATCCAGCGAGGTCGACGACGGATCCGGTGAGGAGGAAGCGAGATCAAGGTTTAGGGTTAGGGA
The DNA here is from genome assembly GCF_019320115.1 of Miscanthus floridulus. Lineage (NCBI taxonomy): Eukaryota > Viridiplantae > Streptophyta > Magnoliopsida > Poales > Poaceae > Miscanthus > Miscanthus floridulus. The sequence continues at coordinate 16,781,921 of NC_089596.1, forward strand.
TTGAGCAAGGGTTAGGGTTAGGGATTGTGCCAGTGCCGGCCAATGGTGGCTCCAGAGGCCACCGGAGAGCGAGAAGAAGAGAGGAAGTCGGAGGCGAGAGAGGAGAGCGAGTCGCTGACGCGGCGACGCCGACTCGCCGAGAGAGGAGAGCAAATGGATTAGGGCGATGGAGCGAGATGCGGCTAGGCGGCCGGGATGGGTTTTATACCCCCTATTCCAACGGCCGGATCAAACGGTCCGATGGGAGCGAGGCCGGAGATCCTACGGATCCCGCGAGGAAACCGACGGATCCGATGAGGTCGACGATGGATCCAGCAAGATCAAGGGTTAGGGTTAGGGATTGAGCTAGGGTTAGGGTTAGGGATTGTGCCAGTGCCGGCCAGCGGTGGCTCCAGAGGCCACCGGAGAGCGAGAAGAAGAGAGGAAGTCGGAGGCAAGAGAGGAAAGCGAGTCGCCGATGCGGCGACGCGACTACGCCGACTCGCCGAGAGAGGAGAGCGAGGCGAGAGAGGAGCGGGCAAGCGAGTGAGAGCAAATGAATTAGGACAACGGAGCGAGACGCAGCCGGCCGGCCGGGACGGACGGTTTTATACCCCCTATTCCAACGGTCGGATCCAACGGTCCGATGGGAGCAAGGCCGGAGATCCAACGGCGACGAGTCGTGCCGCTACCGGACCGGCCCATATGGCGTGCCATGCCCGGGCCGGCACTACGGGCCAGAATGGCGGCCCAGGCCCGGCACTAAGGCCGGGCTGGGCCAGGCACTGGCACAAAGGCCATCGGGTCGGGCCGTTCCTGGGCCGTGCTATTTAGTGCCGTGCTTGGGCCGCCCGTAGTGCCCGGGCCAAATGGGCAGAGATGCAAAGTTACGGTACATATAGATAGAAAGTATAACAAATTGCCTTGTATGTGAAATGTCTTGCAATGGGATTAACGCAGCATGCAATTAATAAATGTTTCCCTGTGAAGCCCTGGCTAGTTGAGTACATAAATAAATAAATCAGACGCAGGATGGTTCCACAAGTTATATATATATATATATATATATATATATATATATATATATATATATATATATATATATATATATATATATATATATATATATATATATATATATATATATATATATAGAACTACTACTCTGTAGCTGGCTACAAAATAACTTATTCAGTAGCCACTTTGAGTTACGATAATTACTATGTTAATTTATGAGATTATAGTAGCTCCTTGCTAAGTGGTTTAGCATAATATTGTGGTAAATATCCCCATGTGTTATAGTAACCCAATTATCATAAATATGTATTAACATTATTGTAAATTAGTATATAAAATTATGGTAAATGTAGCTGGCTACGGAATAACTTATTTTGTAGCTGGCTACTGAATATACTCTCTCTCTCTCTATATATATATATATATATATATATATATATATATATATATATATATAAGTTATTCTGTAGCCACCTCCATTTACCATAATTTTATATATTAATTTACAATAATGTTAATACATATTTACGATAGTTGGGTTACTATAACACATGGGGATATTTATCATAACGTTATAGTAAACCACTTAGCAAGGAGTTACTATAATCTTGTAAATTAACATAGTAATTATCGTAACTCAAAGTGGCTACCGCATATATATATATATATATATATATATATATATATATATATATATATATATATATATATATATGCTTGAAATTTATTGTAGAAATAAAAAAAATCAATCTGGCTACGAGAGTACAAACTCAGCTCAAAGGATGCAACGGGCCAATTGAGCCACTGCGTGCTTGGGCTTGTTGAGCCGCTGCATGATGGCAATGGACACATCGTTGGGAAACAGGTCCTTGCGCACAAAGGCGTGGTACATGGTTGTCACGAGCACACCGGTGACCGTCACCGACGCGATCCCGGCGAGCCCGATCGCCAGCGCCCGGCTGACCAAGCTGTTCACTGACG